>NW_007727267.1:325998-341263 GCF_000696425.1 Galeopterus variegatus
GAAAAAAAAAAAAAAAAAAAAAAAAAAAAAAAAAAGCATGTATTTATGCACCCTCTGTGAATGTTTGTAGGCCGTTCACTTGGCAGCCTGTGCTGTCTGTCTATCCACGTGGATTTTTTTCTTATCTCATGCATTCATTTGGTATTTCTACTCTGTGCCAGACACAGGAAAGGGGGTGTTCAAGATGAATAGCCATCCTCAGAAGTGTATGGTGGAGAGTACAAGCATGTAAAAAGATCATTAACTTAGTAGAATCAGTGTACAACAGTATAGGCATATCTATGTTACAGCTCAGCCCTGTCTGCTGAGCAGGCTCAGTATAAGGCAGTGGTTCTCAAGCTTTTACAGTGAAAATTATTGAGGATCCAAAGAGCTTTTATTTATATGGGTTAGATCTATGGCTGTTTACTGGATCAGAAATTAAAATGAAGAACTTTAAAAAATATTTGTTAGTTAAATGAAAAATAACAATAATAAACTTGTAACACGTTAACATAAACTATTTGTATAAAAAACTATATTTTCTAAATAAAAAATTAGTGAGAAGAGTGACACTGTTCTACATGTTTGCAAATCTGTTTAACATCTGACCTAATAGAAGGCAGCTGGATTCTCATTTCTCATCCATTTGATCTGTCGTGAAATGCTTTGATTGGACTACAGGAAAAAAATATGGTCTCACACAGATATGTAGTTGGAAGAAGGAGGACCATTTTAATAGCCTTTTTATATAATTGTGTATATTCTTCTTTGATACTACACTAAAACTTGACAAATGGTGGTTTCTTCAATGTTAGTTGCAATGTGAAATCTAAAACCACATCAGTAAACTTTCTGTATTTTATACACTCATGAGAGAAAGAGAATATAAAAGGCAAACATTACTGTTAGGAAAATAGTTCTGAACTCATGGATCCTCTGAGAGGGTCTCAAGGACCCCTAGGGGTTCCCAAACCACACTTTGAAAATGGCTGGTTTAAGGGAATTGTTCCCAGTAAAGGTCATAACCATGTAGAGCCCTGAGGGATGAGCAGGCAGCAGAGGAGTGAGGATGGAGGTAGACGTGGGACTCGGATGTGGCCCTGGGGACTGCCAGGCTGTCTGTAAGGCAGGTGGACGGAGCTGAAGGCAAGCTGGAAAAGGCAGGAAGTGATCATTTAAGACCTTGGGGAATCTGACAAAGAATTTGAGCTTCATTTTGCAGGGGTGGGAGCCATGGAGGACTTGAAGCAGACAACAATGGTGATCACTTTGATTTTGCACCTGCTGTACCCTCTGGACAGACTCAACCTTCCTGGGCTGTGGCAAAGGGCAAGGATCTAATTAGCAATCTAACTAGCAGGCTGCAACCCTGGGCCAATGCTCCCAGGCCAATAGGAGAATGAATGAACAGGCACATTCTCCAGTCCAAAGTCCCTTCCGGGCAACGATGCTGGCAGGTAGAGTCAGAGCAGCAGGCTGTGCTGTTCCCAGAACGCTTCAGATTTTCTCCCTCTTGACCCATCAGTGGTGCACATCTCCTTCCAAACTTCTCACTAAGCCTTCCTCAAGGTGGTGCTCACTGCAAGACACAGGACCCACCCCTAGTTGCTGTCTGCTTTCTTTGTGCACATTTTTTCTCTTTGTTACATCACTGTCCTGTGGGGAGGTGGATCTGTTGCCAGGGCAACCAGTGGGGCGTATCAACCTTTTTGGAAGGCTTAGCCCTCCTTACCCAAACTGCCACTGTAATTTCGACTCCCTCATTCCTGAGACTGAGAGTACACAGACCACTCTACACTTTGCCAGCTTGCTCTCCCTTTTGGTTTGTCTCTCTTACAAGGTCTTTTTAACACGTGCATTCTTCTCAAAATTCACCAGCCTAGCTCATTTTATTTCTACTAACTAAACTCAAAACTTTCCTTTCTCAAAATGTGGTATGTATGCACAATGGAATACTACTCAGCCATAAAAAAAGAATGAAATGCTGCCATTTGCAGCAACATGGATGAGCTTGGAGAAAATTATGTTAAGTGAAATAAGCCAGGCACAGAGAGAGAAATACCACATGTCCTCACTCATAAGTGGGAGCTAAAAAGGAAAGACCACAATAAAACGTTGAACTTTCAGAAGGAAAAAACAGACCAATAATTATTAGAGGTGGGAAAGGGGGAGGGGGAGGGGAGTTAGGGAATAATTGGGTAAGGCACACCAAGAATAATTACATTTTGTAATGATGAACATGCTAATAATATTGATTTGATCATCACATACTGTACACAGATACTGATAGTCAACTCTGTACCCCATAAATATATATATAAAATTATGTATCAATTGAAAAAAATAAATTAAAAAGAAAAGAAAATACAAACCAGAGTAAAGCAATAAATAAATAAATAAAATACAGTATACCTGAAAAAAAAAAAAGAGAAAGAAAATGAAACTTTTTCCTTTCCCTATAATAAATTCGCCTCTGCCTCAATACCACCCACTCAGAATTCATGTTTGTGGCAATGTGGTAGTAGGTCCGAGAAGTGGGAGACGAAGATTTAAAAGGAGTCTGGCCCCATAGTCTGGTCAGGAGATAGATAGCAGGAGCTGAACTCCCACCTTCTCACCCCCACACCCCCCACTGTGCCAGGAAGGATTCCAACAGTGTTAGGGAGTAGAGGACAAAGAATTTAGTAACATTTCTTCAGCTCAGTTAATTTACTACTTAAAAAATAAAGCTGATGAAGAAAAGGTAAGAATTCACCTTATAGAGCCCCAAATTCTGCTCTTTGGAAATCACAGTACATTATGAGGTACTTACTTCCATTTTTGCATCTATCCCAAATTAAACCTGACATCAAAATATTAGTAAAATTGCGATGCGTTTCATTCAAGGAGCTGAAATCTTCTAACTTAGCAGCCTGACAGAGAGTTGGCTGGCCCGGAGAATTGAAAGTAAGAATTTCCTGCTCTGTGTTGCCAATGGAGGTTTTTGCTAGGTTGATAATTATTACCATTTTCAAGCATTGGCTGCCAGTAAGTGGATTTCCACATCCTAAAACAATACCCCTAATTCACATTTGCTGGCACCCTGAGAAAGGGAGGGAAAGCAGATGCCAGAAGCCATCAGAGTCTCTGGCTCCTGGAGAGACCGACCCATTGAAGCCACCAGTCTTACATCCCAGAAGCCACTTTGCCATGGTTAGAACATTTTTCTCTTTCCCTGAGCTTTTCGGGGCTTTGTTCATCCTCTTCCTTCCACTTGATATATCCTTCTTCGGCTAAAACCTATTGTCAGCCAGAGCCAGGCCAAATGCCGCCTCCTCCTTCTCCCAGCCGGTCGAGACCCTCCCTCGAAGGGCCACACACACTGTGGGTCCTCTGCCAAGGTGTTGACCCTTGTGTGCCTTGTATTACGAAGGGAGACAGTGGTACCTACCTCAGACAGATCCATATTCTAGTTATCTTTGTTTTTTGTTTTTTAAAAAAATTTTTATTGAATCAAAATTGATTATACATATTTTTTGGGTTCAACATTGAGATATGTTGATCAAATCAATATTACTAGCATATATATTGTTACAAATCATAATTATTCTTCATGCCCCTTGTCCAGTCTCTCCCCATCCCCTTTTCCCTCCCCCTTCCCCCTCTCTAATCACCCTAGATTTCTTCTCTCCTTCTGAAAGAATAATGGTTACTCTGTTGATTTGCTGCCCACATGATCTGTCCAGTGCTAAGAGGCATGATCAGGTCCCCCAATACTATCATAGAGCAGATGCCTCTTCTGTCACTCTGAAATGGGCTCTGTGCGGAGAGACATCCTCCTCCTTTCTTTATCTCTGCTGGTGACTCTTCTTGTGTCAATGCACTCCAGTGGCTGGCGGACCATCTGCCTGATGGTTCTGGCATCTAGCCACCTTCGCAGAAGCCATGGATATCGTGGTGGCTGTGGTGGGCCACCCACATGGAGAAGATGATTTTGGCATGCTGCCTGGTGCTGGCAGTGTGCCTGGTTGTGGAGAGTGTCCGATCCCTGGCTCCATACCCCGAGTCCCTGGGCAGACCCCGAAGCGCTGGTGCAGTGAACCTGGTTGTGGGAGCGGGGTCCAGTCCCCTTTTCCATGCCCCGGGTCCCTGGGGCACTGGCGTGGTGAGCCTGGTTGTGGGAAGAGGGTCTGGTCCCCGGCTGCTAGCTCTGGGTCCCCAGGCAGGCCCTGAGGCTTTGGTGGTGTGCCTGGATGTGGGAGTAGGGTCTGGTCCCAGCTCTAATCCTCAGGTTCCTGGGCAGGGCCCCGAGGTGCTGATCATGTGAGTGGTTGTGGGCAGGGGTCCTGCCCCTGGTTCCATGTCTCCTGTCCCATGGTGGGCCCCAAGGCATTGCTGGTGTACCTGGACCAGAACCAACTTTTTGTCCTATGTTATTTCTAACATGGAGGAACTTCCTGTGGGAACCAGTACTTGAGCTGTGTGGTTGAGTAAATTGCTGCTTTGCTACTGTTTCCCTAGGGAAAGCTTTTTGTGCAGCTCAGGGTTCAACTGTTGACCTTATAGGTACTTCCGACTCTCCAGGTACTCAGTGCACATGGGTTGTGTAGAAACTCTGATCTGGGCCTGAATTTTTTCATCAAACTGCACCCCATGCAATTCTGCATTCCCGACCAGTCTCCTCCGAGTGGTCTTGCGCTGATTGGGGTGCAGATCAGCTGTCCTTGCTGTGTCCCAGTTTTCTCCTGGTGAGCCTGTCTCCCCCACCACCAATGCTCCAACAATTCCCGTGGGATGGGCCCTGCGCTGGTCCCCTGAGTTGACTCAGCGGCCTCTGGCTCCCTTTTTCAGCTGTTCTGGCTCCTTGCTCCTGTGTGGGTCCACAGGAACCCTATTAGTGGGCTTGCTGTCCTGGGGCCACCAAAGTCCTCTTCTCCCCTTCTGCCTCCAAGTCACTCCATCTAAAGGGCACAGCTGCGGCTTTTGCCAGCTCCTGCTCCATGCGCTCCAGCGTTAAAGCTGTTGCAGCCCGAAACGCTGAGAGCAGTTTTTTCTTTCTCTCATTGTGGTTTCTCCTGCCTCCATGAGTTCTATAGGTCTCTCCTCCTCTTCCCCGGAGTTCCAGTGGCCCCAGCTTGGCTGATGCTACATTTTTATAGTTGTAAATTCGTTGATTTGTGGGAGAGAGTGACGCTGGGGACAGTCTATTCTGCCATCTTGACTGGAAGCCATATTCTAGTTATCTTTGTGCTTGCTTCTGTATGGCCAAGGGAAGGCTTCCCCTTCAATCCTCTGAAGGTTCTCTGAAAATTCAACTAATAAAGGGATTAATTTGAAGAAAAGGCATAACAAATTTTATTATTTTAACATGCTGGGCAGGGGGAATCACAAAAGAGTGATTTCCCAATTTGCCGGGGGAGTACAGAAGTTTATGTACCGATTTTCATAGGAAAAGGGGATATGGGGTATGTAGGAATGAAAGATTCTTAGGGGGACTCAGTGGCATAAAGAACACACAATGGCCTGGGACAAAGTCTGTTTGCCCCCCAGAGCAGACAATGGCTGGTAAATGATTCTCTTCAAACACTAAATGAGACCAAAATAGAAGACAATGGTTTGTGACAAAAGTCAGTCCAGGTGTGTTGACAGACTTGTCTTCCTTCCTGTGATGTGATTAGGTTCATGAAAATTCAGGGAAAAGGACCAGAGATAATTGTCTGCTTTGGCGGGTCCAGAGTTTAGGCAGATAAGAAAACATCCTGTGCTCTGGAGAGGGACAGAGGATTGAGAGACAGAAGGTGGGGGCTGGTAGGGGGAGGGCAGAGGTCAGAGAGACCTTGAGCCTGTTTCTTTATTCCAACATGTCAAAACACCATATTTGGGGGCAATAGCTTTCTGCACCCCAACACCTTGTTTTTACCATTAGACTGTACATCCCTTGAAGATAGGGACTGAATATTTTTTATTTCTCATAGCACCTATGGAGGGCAACTTTCATTTAACTGAGCCCCTGCTATGAGTTGGAATATGTTAGCTCACTTAATCCATGGGGGCGGGGGGGGGGGCACCCTGCAAGGTGATTATTGTTGTATCCCATTTTCAGACAAGGAAGCCGAGGCTCAGAGAGGTCAAGTGATTTGGCAAACTTGTCAAGGCTTCTGCAAACCTAGACAGAAAAGGTGCCCAACCCTCAGGCTCCTTTATGGAAGGGATGCATGGCTTAGGGGCAGATGTGCCATGGAGCAAAGAAAAGGCACCTCATTCTCTTGAACATACTGATTCCAGCCCCTGCTTGCTCCTTGCCCAGGAGCTTTTGTGCAGACCACAAAAGTCCCATCCATACTGGGAGGTGCTGTTGCTGCTGGTCATAGCAGGGTTCCACTGACCTCCAATCCTGGCTCGGGTCCTGCCCACAGCTCAGTGTGTATTGAGCAACTGAGTGAATGAGAGCTGCAGATGGCTGACTTCATCCTCTTCAGCATGATTCCAGTCTCGATTCAACTTCTTCTTAGCAAGAGACCTGGAGCAAGTTGTTTTCTTGTGTGGGTCTCAGTTTATTCATGCATGAAAGGAAGAGGTTGAAGTCATTGATCCCTCAGGTGTCATCTAGGACATGGTGATGTCACTAATTCCCTGCCTTCCTGACTCCCATTCTATGTGGGGCACCTGATGCAATCTTTGGTTTTCTTTCACTTTTTCCAGGTAGGAGAGCCAAGATGGTATATTCTGGAGGCCAAGGATAAAGAAGTTTCAAACAGAAGGGTTGGGGCAGTAGGATTAAGCAGGACATCAGGGATGGGACAGTGGGATCAGGCAGGGCCTCAGGGCCAGGGTAGTGGAATCAGGCAGGGAAACATGGAATATGATGATAGGATTAGGCAATGGAGCTAGCAGTGAGACAAAAGGATCAGGCAGTGTACCGGGGGTTCTCAAACTTCATTGTGCATCAGAAGCTCCTAGAAGGCTTGTTAGATCACACATTACTGGGCCCATGCCCAAGGTGTCTGATTCAGTAGGTCTGGGTTAGGTCCTGAGAAGTTGCATTTCTGGAGGCCTCAGTTTGAGAACCATGGCAGAAGAGAAATCTACGAGGAATAGGCAGGAGGAAAAAATCGTAGGAGGAGATGCTGTGGGGCCTGAGCCAGAAAGACAATTCAAGATGAGTAACAGCTGCAGGGAAAATTGCAGCTGCAGAGTATAAACTAGCTACAGGCTGAGTCCACCCCTTCTGAAGCTTTGAAAATAAGCTGCTAGCATTTTCCTACCCAGGGGGAGTTGGCAAAGGGCCTCTTACAGCACAGCGGTCAACAACACATCTAAAGAATCAAGTGGCCAGTGTGTCTTCATCATCAGAACTGGTTATAAAAATGAAGGTTAATGCATTATCAAATTGTTTTAAATATAGCCAACACTTTCTCTCCGAAGGCTGTGTTAAGGAAGAGTTTAGACTTGTTATTAAGACTTTAAAGAGCAGACACAGAACCAAACACCTGGGCTTTCAAGGAAACACATTTTTCTTTCATATGAAACTTTGTAGCCACTGGATCAGCCCACAAAGGAAACCAACCGCCTCTTCAGGCATCAGAGATATTAAATGCCTTGTGTGTAGAGAGTTAAATAAACCTCTCATCTGCACATCCTCCTGTTCCGGGATTCTATGTAGGTGCCTGCAGAATCAGGAAGTGAACTGGAAGATAACGACTGTCTGCTCTGTTTTTTTTAAAAAAGAAAAGCTAAACAACATTTACTTTCCAAGAAAAATCTTCCTTAGAAGCATTTGTGATAACATTTTTTAATCAAGAGAGAAACTGAGAAATTATCAGTGGCTGGCAATGTATAATACTGGTTATATATGTTGCATTTCTGTCACTTATAGCAATGTTATGCTTCTGACAATGTTAATTGAGTGAATGAATGATTTACAGGTAAACTGCATTAGCCTTTTTGGTTAATTCATACAGAGCTTGCAGTCAATGAAAATCACTAGATCTTTATTACACACGGCTTAACAACGACCATGTAGCTGATTTTTTCCTTAACATAAGTGGAATACTTTAAATTTATTTATATTAAATTTTTTCTTCATTTAGGCTCATTATTCTTCCTCATTGAGATGTCCCCTCCCCCCCTAATTTAGAAAGCTAGGATCATTTGCAAATTTGATTAAATGCTTTCTATATTTCTCCAACTCACCATTGAAAATATTAAAAGAATATTTTATATTCTTTTGTAATAATTATAAAGAATGATCATCTTTACTTAAAAAAATTCATGTAGGGGGCTGGCCCAGTGGCGCACTGCTACGGTGCGCCGCTTGGGAGCGTGGCGGCGCTCCCGCCGAGGGGTCGGATCTCACATACAGACCAGCCACTCACTGGCTGAGCGAGGTGCGGGCGCGACACCGAGGGTTGCGATCCCGTTGCCGGTCCCGGTCTGGTACGGGCGCAACACTGAGGGTTGCAATCTGTTGCCGGTCACGAAAAAAGACAAAAAGGAAAAAAAAATTCATGTAGGAATATTTAATGATTATAGATACTGAAAATACAAGAAGAGCTAGTTCAAAAAGTTGCTTGAACAATAAACCTATAAATATTTAATCTATTCTTGATAGAAAATATTATAGAGATTTGAACTCTGTATCAGTTTGCTAGGGCTGACATAACAACGTACTACAAACTGGATGTCTAAAGAGTAGAAATTTATTGTTTGACAATTCTGGAGGTAGAAGTCTGAGATCAAGGCGTCTCAGGGTTGGTTTGTTCTGAGGCTTTTCTCCTTGGCTCGTAAATGGTTGTATTTTCCCTGTGTCTTCATAGTGTCTCTTCCTTCTGTATCTCTCTACGTCCAAATTTCCTCTTATAAGAACACCAGTCACATTGAATTAGGGTCCACCCTAATGATCTCATTATAACTTAATCATCTCTTTAAAGACCGTAACTCCAGATACGGTTACATTCTGAAGTACTAGGTATTAGGACTTCAACATATGGATATTTTTTGTTGGGGGGACACAATTCAGCCCATAACAAGTCACTTTGCTTTTCACTTTCCCAGTTCGGGGAGGACAATATGTCATCTTCCGACATGTTCTTAAATAGCCTCTTTTTCCTTTCTGATTCACTTTACATCCCCACTTTAGGGTGATATAATGGTTACTGACATACATTGGGAAAGCATGTTCAAAGGCTTGAGCAGTGTGTTACTTATTAATTTATCATCACATATTTCTGATTCATTAAAGCAGATCCAACAAGTGCCATTGGGTGGACAGCCAACATCCTAGGGCTGCAGATGGGAAACAGGTTACAATCGAGCCAGGGTGTGAAACTAAGTCCCAATAAGGGTTTTCAAAAGCCAAGAATGAGAACCACTAACTCAGAAAGTCATCTTTCAGTAAATCCAGAGGAGGCTGATTTATAGGGAAAGAGGAAAGGAGGGTAATGTGTGTATTTTGGCTGCTCAGAAGATGGTGGGGCCAGGACAGGAGGAAGAGGGAGAAGTTATCATAAGCCCACAGCCAGCCAGTGAGTAAGAACATCAGAGAGGAAGCTGGATGTCCAGATGTACCAAGAGCTGAGGCACGGGAAGGGTCTCGGGGAGAAACGAGATGAAGTATGCACTGGATGACTTGAGCTCAGAGCCAGGAGGGGCCGGCCTTCAGAAAGGCACAGCAGATTACGTGCTGTGTGGGGCCCTGGGAGGATGAGCCCCAGAGGCCCTTCAAGTGAAGTTGGACCGTGAAGTACGCTGCAGAGGAATCCCATCCGAAAGGGCTCAGATCTGGCCAAGACTGCGAGACGCTGCTTTCCATCTCCAGCTCTTAATTCCCCAGCCCTGACACCTGGGCTCATTCCAGCCTATTTGATCCATTCATTGAATAAATATGTACTGAGAACCTCCTTATTCCAAGAGCTGTTCTAGGCCCAGTGAAAGATAAAGAAATCCTTAAATCATTGGGATGTGTTGGTAGGGTAGCTGGAAAAGCGTCCCTACCTCCTAGAGGTACAGATCATTTGTACCCACCCAGATGCCAGTGTCCCTGTGGCTGTCTTTTGTGATTGTCCCACCCACTGAAGCAAGCAGGCTTCTCCACTCTCCTCTTTTAATCAAACTTGAATTTGTCTCCAAAATGAGGAGGAATAGGAAAAGCATCAATTTTATAGTTTTTTCCTATACCAGAATGGTTCGGTTTTAATACACTATGTTTTTAAAAATAATTTGCTTAGGTTTTATCATTTACTCATCCAACACATATGTGCTGAGTACCTATAGTGTGCATGGCATTGTTCTGGGTGCCAAGGACACTGCAGGGTCATGCCAGGGTCACAGCTGGTTCACTGCCTGTCATGTTTTAGGGTTTGGTACAAATTCCACAGCCTCAGGTAGCATGGGTTGAGAAACAGTCTTTTTGAGCAAATTTTGCATAGGATTGGCAAGAGAAGAAATCCTTAAAGAGCTGGTGTACTCACTCATAAAGCCATCTGGACTTCATGGCTTCTGTAGGGGGGATGTATTTGACAATTAATTCAATATCTTCAAGAGCCATTAGTCTATTCAGGTTTTCTATTTCTTCTTGAGTCTATTTTGGCATTAAATACAGTTCATAACACTGAGTTATGTTTTAATAGGGGGCATGGTATTCTTTAACAAAAAGTGCCCAGTGTTTTGTTTCCACAGATTGCAAGCTCTCAGCAAAAATTCTGAAGCAACATTGAGACCTGGGGGATGTATGTTGTGGGCAGAGAGGTCTCTGTTGCCTCTTGGGTTTCTCTGACAATCCCTGGCATTTATAGAAAAGCTTTACAGTTTTACAGAATACCTATTGCTTGCCTTATCTCCTTTGTCTCCCTGTCTGCCTGATGCCCCCAGCTTCTCAGAAGTGCCAGACCTGTCCACTGCTGGGCCCACAATGTGATTCTACATTCCAGTGAAGGGATCATTCCCTTTCTCCCCCTGGAGGGGTCTCCCTTCTTATAGGCAAGCTTAGGAAAGCAGCCTTGTCACTGGAGGAATACCCAGCCTGCTTGGTGCCATATGGTCAGGATTTGAGGGCCCAGCTGTTTGCAAGAGTTGTCTGGGGATGTCAGCTGCCTGGTACCCAGGCAGATTCCTGCAATGTTAGAGTCCCTGTGCTAGCAGGGGGGAAGCCATTGGGCCCATGAGAAGTTGAGCTTAGGGCAGCCTGTCCTGCTGGGAGAAAGGAGAGCCTCAGATGCCAGCAAGTTTCTTGTCCCAGCAGTCCAGAGTGAGCATCCAGACATTTTCTGATAATCCTGCTCATTGCTCCATGTGTGGTGATCAATACTGACTGGCACTTGCTCTGAGGGGAGCAGTTGTGCTCTGTGAAACACACCCGTGTATGCCTTCACCCACCCTTTTCCTGTTCCTTTGGAATTTGTGGAATAGGAATACTGTATGTATTGCATTTGGGTGTGGTTATAGAGCGAGAGTAAAGACCAGTTTCTCTGTGGAGTACCTGAAAGACAAGATCAGATTCCGTGTCAGATCCATGTGGGAGGGCCCTTTCTCACAGACATTGGAAAGGTACCAATGGAATCTAAGTTCTGTGAAGGCAGGGATTTTTAACTGGCACATAATAGATGCTGAATAAATATTTGTTGGATGGATGGAGACCGGAATGAAATGGAGAGGCCTAGGTGGGTCGCAGGAAGGACTCTGCCTCTCTTGGTCTTTGCCCTGTTGACGCCAAATGCTCTAGGAGGAAACTGGAGGGTCGGCAGATGCTGCTGTGCAGGGAGGCAGAGGAGAGAGGATCTGGAAAAACTTCCAGCTTGTCTCAGCTAGGGAAAGAGTTTTTTGGTCTGTTTTGGGGCTGGAATATTAAAGGAAGTCCCCTGTACCCTTGGGAGTCAGCATTTGGTTCACTAAGAGACTTCAAAGGGCAGGTAAAACCCAAGCGGACTGAGGTAGGAATACTTGGTCCGTCCTTGCAGGTTCTGAGCTACATTTTATCAAATGCTTTTTCTCGTCTATTGGCATGAGATGAACTTTTTCTACTTTGGTTTGATAATGCAATGGATTATATCGACAGATTTTCTAATGTTGAAGCAATCCTTGCATTATTGGGGTAAACTCTGCTTGAACATGATGTACTTTTTAATACCCTACTAGAGTTATTTTGCTAATATATTTTTGTATGTAGATTCGTAAGTGAGATTGGCTAGTTTTCCCTGTAATTTTCCTCTCTTGCACTGTCTGGTTTTGGTATTAAAGTTAACTTAGCTTCATGAAAATAAATTGTTTTCATAAAATAGGAATTAGCTCTTCCTTAAAGAGCTAAACTAACTCATAACACCATCTGGGTTTGATGCCTTCTATAAGGGGGGATATATATTTGACAACTAATTCAATATCTTCAAGAGCCATTCGTCTATTCATGTTTTTAATTTCTTCTTGAGTCTATTTTGGTAATTGGTATTTTCCTTGAAAATTATCTCATTTGTCTACATTTTCAAATCCATTGGTATAAATTATAGTTCATAATACTGAGCTATGTTTTAATAAGGGACATGATATTCTTTAACAAAAAGTACTCAGAGTTTTGTGCCCATAGATCACAAGCTCTTGGCGAAAATTCTGAAGCAACACTGAGATCTGGGGAATGATTGTGTGTGTTGCGGGGAGAGAAGTCTCTATTGACTCTTGGGTTTCCCTGATAATACCTGGCATTTATAGAAGAGCTTTACAGCTTTACAAAGCACCCATTGCTTGCCTTATCTCTCTTGTCCACACAAAGACCTTGAGAGGTAGATTTTATAATGATCTCCAATTTATAGATAAGAAAAATCTGATCAGAGATGTTAATTTATTCATGATATACAGATGAAACCAGAAGTCACTCCTAGATCATATCATTTTAATTAAAAGAGAGTTTAGAGATCATCCAATTGAGAGATTCTTAACCTGGGATCCATGGACCTTCCTGCCCACTGCCCCCAAAAGAACCCTTGGCGAGACTGCAGTGATGGGAAAAATAACTCATTTTTCACTGAACTCTAACTTCAATTTAGCATTTCCTATAGATTGTAAGCAACAAACCACAGGAGTAGTAGCAGTGCTGTGTCACCAGTAGAGATCACAGATATTTTCATGGCACATTACAGTTATCCAAGATAACTCAAAATATTGTTTATAGTCATCATTACTTCAAAATTACACTAGGTGGTAGCCCCACCTCTTGAACTTGTTATGTTAGTTTAAAAAGTACATATGTTACTGTATCCCAAATGTGTTTTTTCTTCTTAATATTTTGATAACTGTAGTTAAAATAATTGGCCTTTTTCCTAATCCTTTGCATTTATTTACTTATTTGTTTTTTTTGTTTATTGTGGTAAAATGTACATAACAAAAAATTGACCATTTTAACCATTTATCAGAGTATGTTCAATGGCATTAAGTACATTCACACTACTGTGCAGCCATCATCATTTTCTATTTCTAGAACTTTTTCATCATCCCAAACAGAAACTCTGTACCTATTAAGTAAAAACGCC
Organism: Galeopterus variegatus; assembly: GCF_000696425.1. NCBI lineage: Eukaryota > Metazoa > Chordata > Mammalia > Dermoptera > Cynocephalidae > Galeopterus > Galeopterus variegatus. The sequence goes on from NW_007727267.1 coordinate 339,474, forward strand.
ACATTCACCCTCTCCCATCCCCTGATAACTTTTGTTCTACTTTCTGTCTCCTATGTCCTTTGGTGTCTTGCTTTTTTCATTTAGCTTAATGTTTTCAAGATTCATCCATATTGTAGCATGTATCAGAACTTCAGTCTTTTTATGGCTGAATTCTATCGTATGGATATACCACATTGTGTTTATCCAGTCATCTGTTGATGGACACTTGGGATGTTTCCACCTTTTGGCTATTGTGAATAATGCTGCTATAGACATTGGCATGCAAATATCTATTTCAGTCCCTGTTGTCAGTTCTTTTGGATATATACTGAGGAGTGGAATTGCTGGGAAATATGGTAATTCTATGTTTAAGTTTTAGAGGAGCCACCAAACTGAATTTCATAGAGGCTGCACCATTTTACATTCCCAGTAGCAATGCATGAGGGTTCCAACTTCTCCACATCCTCACCAACACTTATTTTCCATTTTTTTTAAGTGATAGCCATCCTACTGAGTGTTGCATTTTATTTTAGTCATTTGAAAACCTTATTCTGAGAATGGGTCATGGGCTTGGCCAGACTGCCTTAGGGGTCCCTGGTACAGTAAAAGTTAGGAAGCTAGGATGAAAGAACCAGGGCCCAGAGATACTCTTACTTGTGCCAGGTGAAGTGATGGATTAGCAGCAGTCCAAGGCTTAGAACCAATTTCCCGTAAGTGATAGCCATCCTACTGAGTGTTGCATTTTATTTTAGTCATTTGAAAACCTTATTCTGAGAATGGGTCATGGGCTTTGCCAGACTGCCTTAGGGGTCCCTGGTACAGTAAAAGTTAGGAAGCTAGGATGAAAGAACCAGGGCCCAGAGATACCCTTACTTGTGCCAGGTGAAGTGATGGATTAGCAGCAGTCCAAGGCTTAGAACCAATTTCCCGAGTCTCAGAGGAGCCCTTTTCCCTCCTACCAGATGGTCTGTTCTCATGTAGACAATCCACCCCAGCCAGTGGTCAGAGCTGAATCAGGGCTGGAACAAAGCCATGGACAACCTGCCACCAAAGCTGAGTCCAGCACCAGACACAGACAAGATGGACATAATCCTTGTTTGCAAATCGCTGCAACATAAAACTACTGCGCACAACCAAAGCAGCTAAATCTTTATTCGTTCAACATTCACTGAGTGCCTCACGTGAAGATCAAACTTTGAGTTCAGTTGGAGTGTCTGGAGGACATCCAAGGAGACATTCCTTTAGAGATGCTCAACCGGCAATTTGGTTTACAGGCTTAAAGTTCAGGAGGGAGAAATCACCCTGCGTAGATTTCCTTTAAATACAGAATGGTGTCCTGAACTGTCATTTCTTGACGGGGATCCTCTAGTTCTGCACAGGCAGCCTCAGATGGCTTCCTCTCTCCTGAGAGTCTCACCACCCCATTTTCTTCCTGAGCTTTCAATCAGCTGTGGCTCCTGAACCTTCCCACACTTGCCACCACACTTGTCACCTTGGTTTTAAAAATAACCATAGCTAACTTGTAACAAGTTTGAATTCTGGCTCTCTGCTGTGTGACCATGAATAAGTGACAACCACCCTGAACCCCAGTTGTCTCATAATATTGGTACCTCCCTCGCAAGTGGGAATGAGGATGGGATGAGATAATGCATACAGAGAGCTTGGCATGGAGTAAGCATTCAATAAATGGTGTTGCTATTATTGCTGATTTTTAAATTTATTATTAAAAACACTTGGTTTTTTGCAAGTTCCACCCTACTATGAGAGCTTTAACACTAGGAATCAGATCTTTTCATCTCTAGGTCTAAAGC
>NW_007727267.1:341680-346338 GCF_000696425.1 Galeopterus variegatus
AATGAATGAACAAGAAATAATTGATTAATAATATTAGTATTATTAATTTTTACTTAATTATCTATTTGAACATCTACTGATTTAAATATAAAATAACAAGTTTTCTCTTCCAACCTTAAATTAAATATCAATATTAGAATCAATTCTTTATAGAATTGATTATGTGAGCCATTCTGTTCTTTGTTTCTAGAGTTCAGCATTTTTTAGTTTCCACATATAAGTGCAATCATTTTAAAAACAAAAACAAAACAAAACAAAAAATAATAAGTGAGATCATTTGTCTTTCTGTGTCTGGCTTATTTCACTTATCATGTTATGGGGATGAAGAATTTTATATCGGATGAAGGGGAAGGCTGTACTGAGAAGGTGACCTTTCTCTACACACCTGAAGGTGGTGAGGGGGCAAGTCACCGGGAGAACGTTCCAGGCAGAGGAGGCAGAGGGCAGGAGCAGTCCTGGCGTGTTTATGCAGCAGCTTTGGCTCTCAGAGTGAGTGAGGGGACCACGGTAGGAGATGAGATCAGGGAAGTAACAAGGGGGCCTTGGGGTGCAGTTATAATGACTTTGGGTTTTCTCTGAGAGAGATGGGAGCCATTGGAGGACGTTAAGCCAAGGAATGACATGATTTCACTCAGTTTTTTTTTTTTTTTTTGTGACCGGTAAGGGGATTGCAACCCTTGGCTTGGTGTCGCCCGTACAGCGCTCAGCCAGTGAGCGCACCGGCCATCCCTATATAGGATCTGAACCTGTGGCGGGAGCGCTGCTGCGCTCCCAGCGCCGCACTCTCCCGAGTGAGCCACGGGGCTGGCCCTTCACTCAGTTTTTAAAGAATCACTCTGGCTGCTGGGTTGAGAACAGTCTGGACAGGGGCAAAGGCTAATGCCTTCATCCAGGTGCAGTATGATGGTGTTGTTGAATAAGAACGAAAAATTATTTTATTTTGTGGGGAGTTTCCCAAAGCCTTCTTGAACAGTACCAGGTTGCTGGGAATTTATGGACACGGCCTACAGACTGCTCTACAGTTACAACTGGGAACATTAATGTAATGTAAAGCCGTGCAGGTAGTACTCTTGTATAGTTGCATGTGTGTAAGTTTGTTGCTTTCTGCAGCAAAATCATGAAGAGTGAGTTCTAGAGTCAGATTCCCTCGATTCAAATCCTGACCTTTCACTAATCGTGTGACCTGTGGCAAATTACCCTAACCTCTGTAAAATGGGGACAATAGATTGTTATAAGTAGAAATGGGTTAGTGCACATACAACATTTAGCATCATATTGATATGTAACCATAGCTCAATAAATACTAGTTATTATTAAAGATATGAATATAACCATCTGTAAAGGTCAAGGAACATCTCTATTTAACATATGTTATGTAGAACCATAGCATAGTGGAGCTGAAAAAGAACTGTGACACATCATTTAGTGTAACCCTCTCATTTTACAGGAGAGGAGAATAAAAACTAGAGATTAAAAGTGACAAAGCAACCCCCCCAAAATAAAAAAGTTATGTGACCATTGTCACCTAGCTGGTGGCAGAATAGCACCAGAACACAGGTCTCTGGACTCCCAGTCTGGTGCTGTCTCTGCTATGCCACGTTGCTTCCATATAACCCTTCATGCAATACCAGGTGGGAATAGTCATAACAACAAATCATTATTGAACTCTTACTTTGTGCCAGGCACCATTCTACGTGCTATACATACATTCGCTCATTTAATCCTCATGACAACCCTACAAGGTAGGTACAATTATTACCTACATCTTGCAGAAGAGAAAACCAGGTTTAGAGAGATCAAGTAACTCGCCCAGGGTGGAGAATGTGTGTGGCATGGGGGATGTGAGCAGGCTGGGGTCAGGGACTGCCCCACCATTATACTGCATGACCTGCCTTCTCCATCTGTAGAATAAGGGAGTTGAATCAGTCTTTGAAAGTCCCTTTTCAACTTTAAAATTTGCAAATTGTAACTGCTTTACAATTACCAGGTCTTGAAGAAATACTGTTTCAGTTCATTAAACTTGCTGTGGTATGAACTGGTCTTCATCTTAATGATCAGCTGCAAGAAAGGCTATTTGTAGAACAACCTAGAAACCAAAGTTACTAAGGCTGTAAGGGATGCCTGAAGTGTTATTTCTGGCTTCCATGGCAACCCTGACAGTGGGCGTTAAGCTTAGTGCAGTCAACTACAGAAGCTGGAGCTGAGCGTTCAAGCTCTGTGAGTGCCAAGGAAACAAATTGCCGGTTCAGTAGTTTTCCTTTTGTGTAATGTACTGTCCTGGTGTGTTTAGGGAGTTGAAACCTCAGCCAAGTCAAGTAAGAATGGAGGAAGTGAAGTATTGTATCAAAGTGAAGGGAAGAGGACAAGTTTCCACACAAATTGGAGAATGAAGCTGGGCACCTCGGGGAGTCACTGTAAAAGGAAGGGTGGAAGACAGGCATGCAAAGGTATTAGGGGACAGAGGAGCGTTGGCCATGCTCACAAAACATGAAGAGACTTGGCCTTCAAGTAAGCTTTGTGAAGAGGACTGAGCAAGCCCAGTTGCATTTTTGTGCTCCCATGCATTTGGAACCTTCAGCAGGAACCCACCGTGCATGCCTGAGGCATCAAAAAGGAAGATGTGTTGAGGATTGGCAGAGCCACCAGGGCGAGTGCAGGATAAAAGCTCTCTAGGTATTTTAAGCAGAAGGGGACTTAAAACAAGGATTAGCTGTTTATGTAATTGTTGAAAGGGCTGGAGGAGTAGGAATCCAGGGGTTACCACCCAAGAACACATTTCTGGGATTGGGACACTGCTCCACCATCTGTGAAGCTGGTAAGCAGACACTAGACCAGTAAGTCTGGCTGCTGCAGCTAATTGTCTTCCTACAACCTGGCTTGCTGGCAGAGACAATGTCCACCTCACTGCATCCTTAGTGGGTATCTAATCAGGGTTACCTAATTCTTACCTAGAACCTTAGCTGCAAGAGAGTCTGGGAAACATGGTTTTTGTCTTTTTAACTTCTGCAGTACTAAAAGACTCATAGAAAGAAGTGGGAGTTCATGCTGAGTGCCAATTGACATTTAATCAATATTCATTTCATTTGAAATTTGGATTAACTAGGGGGAGGAGCTGGACACCTAAGAGAGATGAGTTGAAAGGGCCCAATTGTTGACCTAAACTATCTGCTCCACCTCCTAAAAATCCTTCACATAGATTCAGCCCAATATTAGGTAATCACAAAGTGGCAGAAACTCAACCCCTAAAGACAAAGGCATTGTTTTAGAATTCTCTCTGGTGCCTTCTCTGTTAGTATATACATAGGGAGACATCAATTTACACCAGACGAGGCTGGGAGCTTGGATGGTAAGGAAAGTGGGGATTGGGGAGGGGTTGGGATGGGCAGGCCTGGAGAGACTGGATTTGGACTAGGCCAGGGATGAAGAAGAATGAAGTCTGAGCTGAGTCAGGAGCCCTTAGAATGTGCCCTCCAGGGCCGGCCCGGTGGCGCACTGTAGCAGTGCGCCGCTTGGGAGTGCGGTGGTGCTCCCGCCAAGGGTTCGGATCCCACATACAGACTGGTTCCCGCTCACTGGCTGAGCGAGGTGTGGGTGCGATGCCGAGGGTTGAGGTCCCGTTGCCGGTCCCAGTCCGGTACGGGCGCGACACTGAGGGTTGCGATCCATTGCCGGACACGAAAAAAAGACAAAAAAAAGGAAGAAAAAAAAAAAAAAAAAGAATGTGCCCTCCAGGAGAATAGGCACATTAAGAACCCTTCAGTGGCTCCTTAGTGAAGTCCAAACTGCTTACATAGGAGGCACATGCAGCTCTCCCCACATGCCCCACCATCCCCACCTTGTCCTCCAGGATCCAGCAGTGCCACACCACCTGCACTTGCCCATCTGCATAGGCATGCCACTCTGTTCTGGCCTCCAGGCTTTTGTTCAGGCCAACCCATTGTCTAAATGCCCACCCCAACTCTTTGCCTGGCTGACACCACTAATAACCTAATAGTTGTACCATATAACATAACATTCATCACCCAACCCAGCAATCTCCCCACCCTTCCATCTTGGGATCAGTGTTTGCCTCCAGGCTGTAGCTGCTCATCTTTTCATGAATCTTAGAAATCTGTCTCCTCTATAAGGCTATAAGCTCCTCCCGGGCTGACTGGTTCTCATACTGTATCCCCAGCATCTAGCACAAAGAGGGGGGTTCTGTAATGTTTGCACAACTCAGCCAAACCAAAATTAGAAAAATGTCTCTGAAGACAAACTTTGCTTTTGCTGGCACAGCGGTGTGGAACCTTCTGCCCCATCACATAACCAGCCCCTCGCCTTGGGGCATGCCTGCACCCCCTCCTTCCAGGGAAAGGACCCTGAGCCTCTGCATCCAGCAAGGCGTGACGTCTGGGGGCCTCCTTCTCCTGGCTGTCGCCTCGCAGCCCAACCCTGCATTGCTATTCACAGGTCTCCCTGCTCTGCTCCTGGCTTCCATTTGCTGAGCTCTCAGAAAGCAGATGAGGCGATTGCTCAATTTATTAAGACGCTCCTGCGGGCCAAATGCCAGTTTGCTTTTTAAAACCATCCTACACTGTTTTTTATTTTGCAGAGAGCAGAAATCACCTAATTGTTTCCCGGTGCTGTCTGCACTATTGCATATTGGGAGATTGGGGGGG
>NW_007727267.1:346883-351012 GCF_000696425.1 Galeopterus variegatus
GGGGGTGCGGTACGGGGGGGGGGGGGGGGGGGGGGGCGTGCGCGCACGCACATGCGCATATGCAGATTACAATTTTAAGATGAGTCATTTCTCAAATTGAGAAAGGAAGAGAGAGGGTGAAGAGGTTTGATAGAGAATACCGAACTTATTCTGTATGTATTCGGTCAGCTCATATTGTTTTTTTGAAAAGGTTTTTAAAACCACTGACTATTTCAGGGCGTATTTATACTTTATCAATTAAGAGAAAGGCTGTTTGTATGGCCAGCTCTAAGAGAGGACGTGAGGGGCATTTTTAGAGAGTTGAGCAAATGCTGTACCTCGCAAGGAAATTCAGTTCATTGGAAACTGTTTTCTCCAGGGCTAAACCGGGGCAGCTTTCTCGTTGGCTCCCTTGTAAAGAACATTGTCCAGGGTTCTGGAAACCACAGTTGTTGAACCTCAGACAATGTCTCTTCTCTTTCAGTTCGTGTAATAGTTACTAGAGGAGACTGGTGTGATGTGGCATGTTTTTCCTTTCTTTTTTTTTCCCTTTTCCATTTTGCTGGCTGTTGGTGCACACTCCCTGAGGGCCTTAGAGGGCTGTTTTCCTAAAGGAATTTATGACAGTCAGCAGGGACAACTGAAATTTGAGCTGGTGTCAACCCAGGATCCCTCAGGGCCCTACTGGCCTGCATCTCTGCCTTATGGCACACCATAGCTACCCAGAGATGCAGGCACATTCACCAGAAGCTTCTTAAGACAACAACAGCAGCAGCAGCCCCAGCTCCTCATGACGTTGCCAAGCACACGGTGCATGCAGCCTTCTCCGTGCCGCCCTCTGTGGGCAGATAGCCACCGTCCTGCATGGGCCTCTCCTTGCACACTCATGTCCCTCCGCTCTTCAAATGCTCGTCCAGCAACTGGCTTAAGTGTTCACAGAGCAAACCTACCCTTTCTCACATTTTATCTTTTGGCTGTGAACTTTGGTTCTGCTTGTAGGTGTCAGAAGGAACTTAATAAAGGTTGACATTCAGACCATATCTCGTGTGCTCTTGAGAGAAGCACATGGTATGTGGCACCTTGAATGATATCAGATGCTTTTTACACAACTCACCTGGACAAGTGGGTCTAGGATAGAAAACACACAGATCAAAGACAAGACTGGGATAGCTCTGACAGACCAGGGAGCCTGGCTAGCCACGACTTCCCTTTCCCCAGCCAGCTTCTACCTTGTTTCTTCTCTATCCAGAGAGTCGAAACAGGCTGTGTAAGAGGAGGACCATGGAGATCACCTCCACCTGGATGTATATTGTCACTTTTATCCTCGACAGTTGGCCAAGAGGTAGAGAGCATATTTGCTGTATGTCTTTATTGGGTTCCTGCATCTCATTCAGAAGTACAACCTCTAGTGTCTGTTCTTCATGAGCTAGGGTTAGGCTGTTCTGGTTAGGCATATGTTAAGCTTGTTGAATAACGATTCATCTTACCCTGCCTTGCTCTGAAGTCATCTGTATACTTGACTCAATGACCCCCTGGACCGGAAGCCTCCTGAGGTCAGGGACTGTCTTCTAAATGTCAACATTTCCATCGCACCAAGCATTGTGTTTTGCCCATGGCACTTTCAGTTCAAGGCCTTTTATGTGCCAGCCCTGAGCCAGGCATCCATGAAACAAAGATGAATAAGGCCCGGTTATGACCTCAAAGATGCCTTATGGTTTGGTAGGGCACACAGGCCAGTAAGCACTGTAAGTATCTGTAGGATGACATTGCTGCCTTGTGATGAGAAGGACTTTTGCACTCCAGTAGGTGCAGCAGGTGACTCTCTGGGGCCTGAGGACAGCAATGCCTCCCAGGGCTCTGGCCCAAGAGAGGGTGAAATGGGGACAGTTGGACCTGCGGGAGTGTGTCTTGAGTTGAGCTTTATCTCCTGGGTCTCATTCCCATCTCAGCTGCCAGTTAATGCATTATCTGCTAACTGGGAAGGTAAGAAGGCTCTTCTCTGGAACATTTTCCTGCTGAGAGAAACTCCTCATTCTAGGTCACCTCTTGGGGCACAGTGGCTGCAAGTGCAGGTCTTCTAAGACAGTCTGTCAGGGGTTCTAAATCCCTTTCTGCCAGCATTCGTCAGCCCCGTGGCTGTGGACTTGTTATCTAATCTCTCTGAGCCTCAGTTTCCTCGTGGATAAGGGCGGGGTGGGGGGGCAGGAAATGGTGACTACCTTATTTATTTTCGGAACCTAATTGAAAGCCAAGATCTGTCATACACATGGTCCGACAATGGAACAGAATGTTTGCATCAGGATATGAGAGAGAATCAGGATGTACAGCTGCCATATTTCTGAGGCCACTTCTGGTTTTGGGGAGGGAGGTGCTGGGACATGGGGAAAGGGTGCCCTGCCATCATCTTCTCTTCTAGACTCTTGGCTGATTGTATCTCAGGCTCACCTGTCCCCAGGGACAGAGTTCTCAGATTTGTTGTGCCCAAGAATCACCTGGAGCACTTACAATGCAGATCCTGGGCCTCACCCCAGAGATTCTGACTGATTGGGTCTAGGGTGCTGCCCAGGATTCAGCCTTTTAAGTAAGTAGACCAGGTGTTTCTGATGTCATCAAGCTGTTGCAGATCCCTGCTGCGGGCTGTTCTTTATCTTACCTTTGCTGACCAGCTTTCCCAGCCCATTCCAGCTCCCGGAGGGAGACCTGCACCTTCCCTCTTCCCTACCTTCCAACATCCCCAGCCACAAATGCACACCAAAGGGAATAAGCAAAGGCCCAGATAGGGCATCTAGGTGCCTGGCACTATGCTGGGTAGCAGGAACTCATAGAGGACACTGCATGTGGCCAGGGAGTTCTGTGTGGGAGATACTAGTAGGGAAATGCTCAGACAGAGGAAAATGGGGGATACCAGGGGACTCAGAGCAAGACCATTTAGGCCTGTGGAAGGGGGTCCATCAAGGCAAGTTTTCCAAACAGGTGACCACAGGGCTGGGCCTTAAGCTCACAGAGGCAGCCGAGGGCCTCCAAGCAGGTAGAATGGTGTGTAGGGAACTACAGACAGGCAGTTGGATACTGCTGGGGTATAAGGTGTAGGGCAGGGAGTGGTGGGCTGGTCCAGGAGGCTGAGTTCATGAGAACATCAGTGACCTTGCTCTTAGTGACCCTTAGGACGGTGGCTGTTGAAGAAATTGCTTTGATGAAACAGCTCCCTGAGGTTCATTTATACTGAAAANTTTCCCTGTATTCTGTGCTGGTTTTATGTTCTTATAATGGAGGATACGAAACGCTTTCAATGTGAGGAGAATATTCCTTACAGTCTTTCTATTTCTTTGGCTCTGCCCTGATGCCCACCTGGCAGCCCTCCGTCTTAAATGTGGCTGTATCTGGAAAGCTCCTGTGCAGACTGTTGACATGGCCAGCCTTGTCTGCCTGCCCTTCTTACTTCTCACTGAGAAGTAGTAAGGTAGCACTTGTAATCAGAAGGTGTCTCCAAAGTGTGAGTAGCTAATTTATCTTTATTCAGTTTCTTAGAAATGGATAAAATTGAGTGCTTCAACCTTCGTTGTAGAGTACCAGACTCTAAAACTAGACTGTCAAAATGATTCTATTTCATGTGCCAACTCTGATAGATTGTCTGTAGGTCCCTGGAGTGCAGTGTTGAAAGGATCCAGGTTTTCAAGACTGCTGAGGCCAGGCTGGGTGGGAGAGAGCCAGAATTGATTAATAATGTCTGCCAGTGACAAAAAAGAGGGCATTGCTGGGCTTGCTCTAGAGCCTGGGTACCTGTACCAAGAGATAATCAACCGTTTTCTCTCTCTCTCCCTGTACACATTATTAGAGATCACCTTCTAGACTGGCTTGATATATTTATATTTATCAACAACAGCACACTCTGTCTGTTTAGCCTGCCTATTTCATTGTATCCTGTTTCGTTTGTCTATATGACTGCCTTTCCCTATTGGGAGTCTTTCCCTTCATTGTATCCCTAGAGCCTGACACACAGTAGGCACTCACTCACTAAGTATTTGTTGAATGACTGGCCCCACCTCACTGTTCTACCTAAGTGGAATCTGCATTTCTGCCTCACCAGAGGCAGTCATTTGCCCTGCTGAGATCCAAACTATAGATTTCCCAGATTCTCCTGACCTGTTCC
>NW_007727267.1:352307-353507 GCF_000696425.1 Galeopterus variegatus
TGTGACCTTATCTGGACTTTCAATCCATTGATCCTGCCATCTTCTCACTGTCCTTCACCCCTCCTCTCCTCTATTCCCTACTTCTGCAGCTTTGATTCCATAGGAAAGCATTATAGTCACTGTCATCTACCTTTGCTCCTCTCCTGATTGATCATTCTCGCTTGGCTACTTGACAACCCTGGTTAAATCTGACTTTTGCCTGCCTTCCCCACTAAACCTGTGTAGCTGAATGTGGCCGCAGCAGATAACAGAATGATGTTAACTGGTCTCACCTAAATTTCATGATCACCACCTTCAAATAGGCCTTTAATGCTGCCTGGAAATCATACTCTAGTCCCCTAGTCCATTCGCTATTCCACTGTCCTACAAACTTACAGTTTTGTCTCCTGTATCATTAAAATTTTCATGGTTCTCTTGTTAAGTGCCCACAAACCATCTGCTGTGGGAACTTTGCTGAGAATGGATATGAAGCATCACATTTTCTGAAATCCATTTCCCTGGGCATTTGCCTATTGTCCAGGATGTATTACTCCTTCTTCCCACAGTCCTTTGAAGATCTGTGACCTCTGTCTTTCCATAACACCTGTCCCATCCTTCAATCTCCCACAGTTCAATGCTACTGAGCTCTCAATAAGCCCTTGTCAAGTGAATGTGAATGTGAATGAATAGCAGCCTCATTTACTAGGCTGCTACTATTCAGGGAGGTAAGCATCTGTTTTCATCAGTTTATTAAGATTTTTAGAAAAAGAAATACAAGGAGGCACCTAGCAAGGGAGAAGCACTTGGTGGGAGGCAGGCAAGTTCAGGCCTAGCTCTCAGGCCTGGATTCCAGGCCAGGAAAGAACTAAATCCAGAGAGCCGGTGCAGTCGTGGTGTATCTTGAATATTCTAGGAATGGCTGGTCTAAAAGGACAAAATCCTTTTTGCATCCATTATGAGCACAGATTGGTGGCTCTTAAACCTTAACACTGGCAGAGCCAGACAAGATGTGTTCAGATCCCAGCTCCTCTACTTCCTCAGTAGGAGGTTTTGAGCAAGTTATCTAACCCTCTAGACTTACTTTCCTCATCTGTAAAATGGGAATAGTAACAGTGCCTACCCCCTAAGGCAAGTGTGGAGAATAAATAAGCCAACACATATAAAGCATTCAGAACAAGGTCTGGAACCTATTAAATGCTCAATAAATATTAGCTATAAGTT
>NW_007727267.1:353995-355363 GCF_000696425.1 Galeopterus variegatus
AGCTCCTCTACTTCCTCAGTAGGAGGTTTTGAGCAAGTTATCTAACCCTCTAGACTTACTTTCCTCATCTGTAAAATGGGAATAGTAACAGTGCCTACTCCCTAAGGCAAGTGTGGAGAATAAATAAGCCAACACATGTAAAGCATTCAGAACAAGGTCTGGAACCTATTAAATGCTCAATAAATATTAGCTATAAGTTATGATTATATTTTCTTTGAGTCTTACAACAGTCTTATGAGCTATTATTATCCCCGTTTTACAGATGAAGAGACTGAGGGTCAGATATGTTAAGGAGATGCTTGAGACCGTTTGGACAGAGAGTGGCAGAGGTTGGACATGCACTGAGATCACAGGATTCTACTGCTGTTTCAGTCAGGATTTCGGACCCCCTTTTAGTCTCCAGATGAAATTATTTTACCCTTGTCATAGAGGTTTACATCCTTACCTTCTCCAAACATGCCCTGACCTCTCCAGGCAGATGGCATCAGATATTTACTGTGCTGTTACATGGCTATAATTGAATTTAGGCAGAGCAGGGGAGGCTGATTAGCAACCAGGCTACAATCCTGAGAGTAGAACATAGTTCTGAGGTTGCACGCTGTCCTCCTGCTGGGGTGGAAATGTTGCTTAGAATCGTGTCAGCTCAGGCTCCTGTTCCCTGGTAGCGTAAGAGACACATTTGCTCAATGCATGACTTTGGAGTCAAGCTGACAGGATTGGAAGTGCTGCTGACAGAATTCAGACTGTCACTTTATGGTTAGAGGGATGACATTTTATTATATGCCCACAAATCTTCTTCCAACTGCCGTTGATAGTCCTATCATGAGGGGCCAGAAGGAACATTTTTGTGTATTCTTCTCCCAGGCCAAGGAGGCAGGCATGTCATTCATCAGAACCAATGGTTAGCATGAGAGGAGCACACAGAGGAGAGTCTGTTTTCTGGAGACATCTCTCAGCATCCTCATGTGGAGAAGTTGCAAGGCTCTTCATAGCGAACATTTCAAAGTGCACCCAAGTATTTGCAAAGCCCATACTGTAATGCCAGCTGTATTGAGAATGTTCCTAGGGCACCATCATAAGATGGTGGAAAAGGCATCAGTTGTATTAGTCAGGGTTCTCCAGAGAGACAGAACCAATAGGGTATGTACATAGACGTAGGAGAGAGGATTTATTAGGGGAATTGGCTCGTGATTATGAAGGCTGAGGAGTCCCACAATAGGCCCTGCACACTGGAGACCCTGGGAGGCTGATAGTGTGGCTCAGTCCAAGTCCGAAAGCTTCAAAACCAAAGAAGCTGATGATGTAATTCTCAGTCCAAGGCCAAAGGCCTGAGAGTCTGGGGATGCCATTGGTGTAAGTCCTGGAACC
>NW_007727267.1:356957-385106 GCF_000696425.1 Galeopterus variegatus
AAAAGTTTAAAAGTGGTTATGCTCCTTCATAAAATGGTAAAGATTTGGGTCCTAAAATATATGTATGACTCTATTAGCAGGACCTACACCTGCTCTAGGAATTTTTGACTTTGTGGTTGTCATCGCCTCTTTGGACTGACTGCTCTGATTCAATCCCTTTCACCTGAAGCCCTGTTTCACCACACAGAATTTTATTTAATTCCACAAATGTTAACAGAAGACTTAATGTGTTTCTAACCACATGGTTACAAAGTCTTATTCATGAGACTAGTTTTCCACCCTTGGGGAATTCACAGTGAGATAGTGAGGTCAAGACTTCCCAGAACTTCTTTCCTCCAGAGATTTCTGTGGTTCCTAGACTAGTCATTCTCTGAGTGTGGTTCCTGAACCACTAACATCCATTTCACCCAGGAATTTGTTAGAAATGCAGATTTTCAGGGGCCACCCCAGACCTACTGAATCAGAAGCTTTGGAGGTGTGGCCCACTTATCTTAGTTTTTAGCAAGTCCTCCAGGAAATTGGGATGCATGCTCAAGTTTGAGAACCACTGAACTAGACCTTCTAGGGACAAGCTGGGAGACACTGGTCTGGGCCCTCAAGGGGCCAGAGGAAACATCTGGTAGAAAAATTGGTCACTAGGGCTGTCAGGACTTGGTGTCTTNGGGCCAGAGGAAACATCTGGTAGAAAAATTGGTCACTAGGGCTGTCAGGACTTGGTGTCTTTGACTCAGAATTACAGCTCACTTGGAACCTCCAACAACATTTCTAACCTTTGTGGTATTTTTATAAATGCCCAGGCATTGTGGAAACTACCCATTTGTTTTGACAGAAACTAACCCAATTTAGCACACAATTCTCTATGGAACTTCCAGGCTTCCATTTAAATTGATTGTGATGCTTGATGGGATGTTGACACTGTGACTAAGACCCACAGTAAAAATCCCAGTCCAGAGAAGATTCCCTGCTTCCGAAGATCTCCAAAAGAAGAGAATTCTCAGGGGGCCAGTTTTCTGTGTACTTCCCTCCCTTAGAAGGTACCTTCAATTAATATCCTCCTCCATGGTAGGGTCTAAGTCTGGTCCCTGTTCTCCTCAGCAGGTGGAGATCATTGGGCCACATTCTCCCTGAAGTAAATTCAAACATAAAGGGTGGGGCAAATGTGGCTCCTAGAGAGGGGCCAGCCTGTGTCCTAGGAATGCCTGGAGCTTGTCCACTTTCCTGGCACCTGGGGATCTATCATCCACTGCTCCAACCAAGGGCTATATGCCAACCATAGACAGCTTTGTGAAAATTAGAAATGCACCCCCTCCAGGTTCCTCTCAAGGTGGACTCAGCCCCTGGCACTCAGAGCTTGGCTGGATTTCAGTTCCACTCATCTCCTTGGGCTGGTGACTGTGTGCAGCACCAACTGCACAGCCAGAGACTGTAGTCCTTCTCCTACCCAACCTAGGGCTGGGTACAAGTGAGGGCAGAGGAAGGAGTGCTGGGGGTGGGGGTGGTATGGGCAGAGGGAAGCTTGCATATGCAGCTACCACATGTTGGGGGTTCCCACAACTAACTCTTTAGCCCATCATTTCTCACAACCACCCGATGAGGTAGGTGAGAGTACCATCTCCATATTTTTTCCCTTTTCTAAATTATGAAAGATTCCAAATTCTCAGTGCCTCCATTTTCTTATCTGTCCAATGGGTATGATACTCCTTTGGCTCTTTTCTCAAAAACTTGTTCTGAAAATTAAATGAGACCATAGTGACAAAGTGCTCTGGAGAAAAGATTATAAAATATCCTACAAATGTTGGGTTTTATATAGATCTTACAGCTGGGTCCTCAAAGGCAGCTTGGGGGCCTCTTTTTTGAGATACTCACCCTAGATTCACCTAGCCCCCAGTGTTAGACATGGGTGTGGCAGAGGCTGGCTTCCTGCCAGGCTACTGGCATTTGGGGGTGCCTCCTTCCCTAAAACTAGACTCGTGAGGCTGTGATGACGAGGTCCGTGTTCAGGCGTTCAGGGACGAGTCACGGCCTGGCAAGTGGGCCTGGACAGGATGACCTCATGGGCCTTTCCCACTTCTCATTTTTATGACTGGCTTCACTGTTTCATTTTTGGCATTCTCTCTCTTTCTTGCAGCTGTGGTGATTGGGATTTAGGCAAGCATTTGGGATCCCTTTTCTAATCCCTTTCAAATCCTCACTTAGCTGCAAAATCCGGGAAGGGGAAGGAGAAAAAGGGGCGGTGGAGAAGGGACTCGCCCTGGCTGAAAGCGGTAACTCAGAATATCTGAGAAATTCCAGCAGCAATGTCCAACTTCCACCCACTGAGGCAGGAGGCCTCTCATCTCATCAAATATCGGCCCCGTCCCAGAAACATGGAAGGGATGAGTTTCATCTGCGGGTCAAACCTCTTGCAGCTTTCTCACTTGGGTGCTGAAGGCATAAGAATGGTAGTCGTGGTGGTAAGATAGAGGCTTAACATTTGCCTTGTTCCACTTTAATTGAAAGTTTCCAACTTTGTTGAAATGTTTCTTGGTTGGGTCCCTTTTTCTAACCTCTTGCAGCTTTCTCACTTGGGTGCTGAAGGCATAAGAATGGTAGTCGTGGTGGTAAGGTATAGGCTTAACATTTGCCTTGTTCCACTTTAATTGAAAGTTTCCAACTTTGTTGAAATGTTTCTTGGTTGGGTCCCTTTTTCTTCGTTTCCACAACTGCCTCCGGGATTGAGATCTGAGTGTCTCTCGCAACCAGATGAGTGCAGATCATCTAGCTTGCAAACCACTGCCAGACTCAATTGACTTTTTATTATGTAACTTCCCTACAGAGAGGTAAGTTACATAATATGGTGCTAAAAAGCCCCATTACCTGTGGCGTCATGTACAAATTTCTAGTCTGCATTTAAAGGTCTTTCATACCTAGCTTCAGGCTAACCTCCAAATAGTTCCCACCCGCACCTCCTAGCATTCCCTCTACTCCAAGGTCTCATGACTTACTCTGTTGTCCTCCACATTTGCCCCATCTTGGGCTTTTGCTCATGTGTCCCACTCCATGTGTTCCTTTTCTCCAGTTCAAACACTGTGCATCCAGAAGGCCAGTGTATGTCCCATCTCCTCGACCCCAGCCCACTAATATCCCTGTTCTCTTGACATCTATTGTCAGAACCACACAGTTGCATACTGGTTATTATTCCATTGTTCCATTAGTTAAGTCTCCCTAGGTAGATGGTAAGCTCTTTGACACTGGGCAGTGCCCTAAGCCTCTTTTGTATTCTCTGCAGTCACCAGCCTAGCTTATGTGCTATATGGTAAATAATAAAATAATTTTGACCTTGACTAAGTGCTTGCCCACCTAAAAACTGCACTGGCAGCTTTCTAGAAACTAATTTGTTCATTTATCTTGAAAAAAGAAATTCTATCCACTTGTAGCCACTAGTCATGATCATCCAGTCATGCACATATACACCCTTATAACTTTCCTAGGGGAGAAAAACCAGTGGAGACTGGAGGTTTGAAAAGTGATCAGCAGCACCAGGATTTCCAACCATAGCCAATCTGCACTGGGTTCCTCACTCTCTTCTAAAGTTTTTGACTTCTCTTTCCCCAGAGAGCTCTTGTGAGGACAAGCGGGCAGACCTGATCTTCATCATCGACAGCTCCCGCAGTGTCAACACCCATGATTATGCAAAGGTCAAGGAGTTCATCGTGGACATCTTGCAATTCTTGGACATTGGTCCTGATGTCACCCGGGTGGGCCTGCTGCAATACGGCAGCACTGTCAAGAACGAGTTCTCCCTCAAGACCTTCAAAAGGAAGTCCGAGGTGGAGCGTGCTGTCAAGAGGATGAGGCATCTGTCCACGGGCACCATGACGGGGCTGGCCATCCAGTACGCCCTGAACATCGCATTCTCAGAAGCAGAGGGGGCGCGGCCTCTGAGGGAGAATGTGCCACGGGTCATAATGATCGTGACGGATGGGAGGCCACAGGACTCAGTGGCTGAGGTGGCCGCAAAGGCACGGGACACAGGCATCCTCATCTTTGCCATTGGCGTGGGTCAGGTGGACTTCAACACGCTGAAGGCCATTGGGAGCGAGCCCCACGAAGACCATGTCTTCCTGGTGGCCAACTTCAGCCAGATTGAATCGCTGACCTCAGTGTTCCAGAACAAGCTGTGCAGTAAGTCCTGCTCCTCTGTGGCTCTTCTAGGGAAATCATTAGAATTCATTCATTCCTCTTCAAGTCTCATTCAGTGCCACCGTGTCCCAGGCACTATGCAGGCAGTGGGTGTTCAGCAAAGGCTGCGATAGACACAGTGTTGTCTTGGGGCTCACACTTTGGCCAAAGACACAGATAGTAAGCATATAATTACACAAATAATTAAGTAACTGCAGCCGTAACCGTGTAATGGAGGAAGAATTCAGGGCATGACAGAGCATGTAACCCAGGACCTAACTTAGGCCGGGGCGCTCAGGGAGATTTTCCTGGGAACGGGACCCAAATCGCAGAATGTGTAAGAGCAGACAAAGTTTTTCTCCAGCATGTTGAGCTGCTCTGGCCTTCCCAAAGTTGGAATTCGTTAGGGTTGGGAATGGGAGGGCAGAAACAAGAGCACAGTTTCTTCTTGGACAGTGTGGAATGTCAAGGCATTTTTTACCCCTGGTGGTGCTAGCAGTGGGTGTTTACTCAACTGACAAAGAGGCCTGGTGTATGGCGAGGACCAAGATGTGGTCCTGTCACCTTCCCACCTGTGAAGATTGCAGGTGCCATTCCCCAACCCCTCCTGCTAGAAGATGCCTCCTCAAGTCCTTGAGCTGGGCTCTTCTACATTAAGCATTTTCTTCCCTCTCTTGCTTTCTAACCCTCTTCTCCACAGGCTTCTCTCTCCCTTCCTTCCCACTCTTCCCAATTACCTCCAACCCTGCCTCTGCCTCAGCAGGCCAACTGCTTTTTCCCCCTTTCCTGCCTCTGCAGCTGCCTTCCCATCCTTCCTCCTCCAGGACGGCAGGGCCCAGGGTGCCAACCCAGGCTCCACTCTTGTCCCTGGAAACTGGAAATGTTCATCCTGATCGGGTAAACAGTGTCCCATCCTGTCTTGTTCACCCCCAGTGGTTCCTGTCCCCTCCAGCTACCATGCTTCTTTGGTGGGGAAATAAAAGGAAATATTTATTTTTAAATGACTAGTCTTTCCCTGGGGTATGAGTAGAGAATGAGCCTAAGAACCCAACTCCTCACCAACTCCACAGGAGAGGGAACTTGCCCCTCTGGAGGTTCTGAGAACCAATTCTCAGAATGTGACAAACCCTAGACCTCCACATACAGGCCTCAGGGAGGAGGAACAATGTGCTTTTGATGTGTTTTAAAGAAGATACCCTGCTGAGAACTAACCTCAGAAAGCAGGGACCCATTCTCTCTTGACTCCAGAATCAAAAGATTTAAAAAGTCAGTGCCATGAAGGAATAATAACCTTTTTCTTTGCAATGTCACTTGGAAAACATTCAGAAGTGCCATGTCCCTTGGCACTGCAGAGAGGCAGTGTTATTGTGGCGTGCTGGGACCTACATCAACTGGAAAACTTCAATCAGTAGAATGCACTGCAAACATTTTTAAAATTTATGACTTTAAATGACTTCTGCAGGATTTATGTTCCCCCTTTCCTGGAAATATTAAAAAAAAGAAATTGGTTCTGTAACAGTTCTGACAGTTTACTCATTTGTGTTGGAAATTTTTAATGGAGGAGTTTTTTTTATAAGCACTCTGGGTTTATCAGCAAATGGAGAGATGATATGCTCAGGTTGAGGGCTACACAGCAGGACTGACCACCGCCCCCCCCCCACATTGTTGAATGTGGACATGTGCATGGAAGAACCTTCTCTGTGTGCTTTAAGGCAAGGCAGCAAAATTAAAAGGCAGTTTGGATTTATTTCCCCCCTTCATCATCTTTGTTGCAATCTGGAAGCTCTAAGAAAACATCAGTGTTATCCAGTTCCCCCGTGCGTCCCCCCTCTGCACTCTGCAGCTGCTCTCTCTGCACCCCATGTTGAGCAGGCTCATCAACTGTCTTGAAAGGTTGAAGAGACCCCAGGGTCTCTTTAGCGACTACACAGGAAACACACAATAACTAACATTTATAAAGCACTTTGCCGTGTGTTTTCGCCTTTGATCCTCACAGAACCTGGGGAGTCGGGCAGCTCAATACTATTACTCTCTTTTACAGGTTAGTAAACTTGTTAAGTGAATCATCTGAGAACAAACAGCCAGGAGATGGTAGCATTCTGATTCCAAATCTCCTGGTCATTTTACCCCTCTGCATGTTGAGACATAGAAATTCTTCTTTTAAGGTAAACTGTTTTCTTTTTTTTTCCCTTTTTGTCTTTTTTCGTGTCCGGCAACGGATCGCAACCCTCAGTGTCGCGCCCGTACCGGACCGGGACCGGCAACGGGATCGCAACCCTCGGTGTTGCACCCGCCCCTCGCTCAGCCAGTGAGCGGCCGGTCTGTATGTGGGATCCGAACCCTCGGCGGGAGCGCCTCCGCGCTTCCCAAGCGGCGCACTGTAGGCCAGCCCCTAAGGTAAACTGTTTTCTGATGGCAACCTCCACAGTCCAGTCTTGCCAGAAAAACCTGCTTTGCAGTTGGCATTCATCTGAAATAAGTAAAACTCTGAGGGGAAGCCTTGGTAGGGTGAAGAGGAGCAGGCTCCAACTGCACAAGGTGGAGCAAATCCTTTGTAATCCCTGAGCCTCAGTTGCCTCATCTGTAAAATGGGGATTTTACATGCAGAGAGTAGATGTGTGGACAGGCATTATGAATTGTAGAGCCCTGTTCAGTGTGCATCGTGCTGTGTATTACAATCAAATACACTCAGGACCAACAGGCTAGCAGACAGCTTCAGTTTTGACCTGTACTTATATGACCAAACAAAAGTGATGAGCATCTCCCAAGTTGCAGATGACATCTCTGAGGTTTTGGAAGTCTCATTTGTTCCTTAAACATTTATTGAGCTACACCCTGATAATAACAGCTAATGTTGTCCCGTGCTTTCCATACATTATTCCATTTAGTACTTAAAAAACGCAGCCCTATAGGCAGGTACTATTGTTATCCTCATTTTACAGATGTGGAAACTGAGGCTTAGAAAGGATAAGCAA
Source organism: Galeopterus variegatus (assembly GCF_000696425.1). Taxonomy (NCBI): domain Eukaryota; kingdom Metazoa; phylum Chordata; class Mammalia; order Dermoptera; family Cynocephalidae; genus Galeopterus; species Galeopterus variegatus. The sequence continues at coordinate 364,094 of NW_007727267.1, forward strand.
CTTTAAGTAGCAGAGTTGCAGACTCGGCACATAAGCGCTTACCCTCCATGTGCCAGGCTAGAGAGTTCCAGGTTGGGAAGATGTTTTCATTCCAGAACAATGAGATGTTTGCTATATAAAATGTGTAGTTCACAGGCCTGGAAAGTCACTTGGGGACCAGGGGAGCTCAGGTCAGAGATTGCCAAGGTCTGCCTAGGGGCTCCAGGAGAGCTTTAAAGAGGAGGTAATAATAATCATCACTAACATTTATTGATACCAGTATATGCCTGTGCTGTTTTGAGCTAGTAGCATATGTCAGCTCATTTTATTCACCTGTGAAGTAGGTGCTCTTATGATTCCCATTTTACAGAAGAGGAAATGGAGGCCCCGAGAGGTAAAATGACTTGTTTGAGGTCACGCAGCTGTAAGTGGTAGAGTTGAGATGTGAGCCCAGGCATTCTGCAGGCAGAACTGAAAAGCGATGCTGGATCTGTGGGTTGGAGGAGACAGGCAGTCTCCAGGTGTGATCAAGGCAGGACCTTTAGCATGCAATTAGGAATTGATTAGGCTCTGGAGCCAGACTGCCCTGGTGAGGGTCTGGCTTTGGCTCTTGCTAGCTGTGTGGCCGTGAACATGGACTCAGCGGCAGCTTTATAACCACAGGCAATGAGTTCCCACACTGGCCACAGCAAGGAAGAATCCTGAGCTTGCATTCTTAGGCCACCCATGAGACCACCAGAGAGACTTGGAGGCCAGATGCACTGTGAATGGAGGTCCTGTCCACAAGATGACCAAAACCCACACATCCTGGGGTCTGCCATTTTGCCACCTGGTGAGAGAGAACACTGGTATCTAAGGGCTGAAAATTGTGTATCTGTCCTAAGCGTTCTGGTGATTCATTGTAACCTGGGCAGGGCTGCTTTTAATTAACCTCTCGGTGCTTTCTTTATCAGTCTAGCCTGGTATTTTGGAGCCCAGAGCCAGGCTGTTCCTACCCTAATAGCCCTACCCCACCCAGGCCAGGCAAGATTTAAGGCCCTAATAGTGCTGCTGGGACCCACCCTTCATCAACTGGCCTGGGCAAAGTCTGCACTACCGCACCCCTCTAAGGGCCTGTTGAGAAGTGGGGAGGTCGGACGGATGTCACAGACTTTAACTTTATGTCCCCCGTAATTGTCCCTTTTGAGACTCCCAATGTGCCCCACTATGCTGATCACTCCTTTAGTTATTCATACATTTATTAAAAATGTTTATGTTCATTTTTCCTCATCAAAAAGTGCAATCCTGCCAATGACTTAGTCTTCTGACTAGTAATTCCTCCCCCTGAACCCAAAGCCTGAACTGAGTTCAAACCCAAAAGGCCTTCTGAGGAATGAGGCTCATGGGGGTGTTGCCAGCAGGCCTATGGAGGAGGCTGTCATCTCTCCTTTGATCTCACTGCAAAGGCCCATCCCACGGGAGACAAGGCACGAGGGCCCAGAAGCTCTGAGGGTCACTCAGCCCTCACCCGTAGAACTCTACAGATGGAAGTTGTATTCCACTTTAGCGAGATGTTTAGGATTCTTTCGGTTGAAAGTATCAGAAATGCAACTTGTTTAGCTATTAAAAGGGGAGCATTGTATTATATTATTCAGTTCTTGTTCCTACATGCCAATAAAGGACTCTGTCAAACCCTGTACCAGCCAACAGTGGCCGTGAGTGGTGCTATCTCAGACCGCCATGGCAGCTCCCACGGTTACCACGCATTTGGGGGGAGAGGGGATTTTCTAGAAAAAGGAGGTGCTACATAGATTAAATAATAGGTGTCAGTACTGAGGGTCCCTAGAGACCATTCAGGCCTTTATTCTACAGGTAAAGAAATAGACCGAAAAGAGCTACCTGACTTAACATGAACATCCCTCACTTGTTCAAGGTAGGGGAGAACTAGAACTTGGGTCTTCTGGCTTCCAATCCAGTGCTCTTTCCAATACACCAAGCTGCAGTCTCCTGCTTCCAATTTCTTTTATGGTACATGGCCAAAATAAACCACGGTCATAAGCTGTCACTCCAAACCCCTGTGCAATGGTTCTTTTAATTCCCCCGTTGGACAGGTGAAGAAAGTGGAGTTTAGAGAAATTAAGAAATTCATGCAAGGTCATAATAAGTGGTGAAGCTGAGCTTTCGGGCAGTCTATTTCCAGAAGCCATCTTCTTCTGTACTATGCTGCCTGCTGCCCAGCAGATGTTTTCTCGGCCTCACATCTCCTGTCTTTTTATTTTGTCTGTCGGGTCCTTCCACCAGTGGGTGCCTGCCGTGTAGCTGGCCGCCTAAACTCCAGACGTCCTTCATTATGGAGGAAGACTGTGACATGCTGAGTTCCTCAGGAAGGCCCCTATGCCCCTGAGCAATTTGACTCCAGCTATCCAGGAAAAAAAGAAAGTCTTCAAAAATGCAAGGCAAATTAAAAATGAGATAATTTTTTTCCCCCAAAAGACTCAAAACCTGAAAGTTTGGTAATACCAAGTACTGAAGTTTTGAGGCGGTAGGAATCGCTATTACTGTCATTGCCTATGTGAGCCATCTTGGAGAGCAATTAGGCCACATCTGTTTAAACTCAAAACCTGAAAGTTTGGTAATACCAAGTACTGAAGTTTTGAGGCGGTAGGAATCGCTACTACTGTCATTGCCTATGTGAGCCATCTTGGAGAGCAATTAGGCCACATCTGTTTAAACTAGGTCCCAGTTCTAGAAAGACAGTTCGTTGCCCTCAAGGAGATGTGTCCGAGAAAGTTCATCACAACATTGTGAAAGCAAAAAATTGGAAACTAATCAATGTTGACCAATGGAGAAATGTCTTAAAAAAATGAGGAATAGTCATATCACCAATAAACCGATCAAAAGGGATAAACTAGATTTAACACACTTGATCAAATCTTAGATATAGTTGATTCTCATTATTTGCAATAATTACGTTCTCTAAAGTCACTACAAATACTAAATTAGCAAATACTGAACTATTGCTCCTAGGGGAAATACAGGGTTAGGTTCCTGTGATCCTCTGGTCACAACATTTTTGTCAACTGATCAATACATAGTCTTGTTTTATGTGTGTTTCTATTTCAAGACACCTTATTTACTGCATGTTGTTGGTTCATTAACATTGAACTCACAGCCTACAACATTATAACTTTTGCCTGAATGAAGCTTATCTAACACACATACAAGTATTTTCCCCATAAAGCACATCACAGCCTTCCTGTGTTTAGGAACACTAGATAGCATTTCACCATTTTAAATAGCAAAATCACCAACAAAAAGTACAAAAATGCAAAAAACCATAGCACTAAATGGACTGTGGAAAGGACACTTGTTTACAATGTGAGAGCTGAAACAAGAAAGCAGAGTGTGGCTTTTTTGGATCTCAGCTGAGAATGTCCCGCACCAGGTGACAAGTTTTTCACCACTCTGAGAGTGTCTGTGAATGACTGAAGGTGCTGTGAGTATTGATTTGGGGTTACAGATAAATTTTAGTGAGTAGGTGAATTCGCAAATATGGGATCTGTGAATAATGAGGATCAATTGTACACATCTTCACATTTTGACACCTTTGAAATTGAAGTGCATTCTGGATGCCATGAAACACATTACTTGTATCAATATGGATAGAATAATGATGTGGATAGATCAATGTTGAGTGAAAATCCAAGTTGAAGATCAATGTATACAAGATGAACCTACACGTAAAATAAAACAAAATGCCACCATAGTTTTCCTTTGCTGTAAAACCATTAACAGATATCGAGCATTCCCTAGGTACTGGGCACTGTTCTAAGTGTTTTACCATCTTAATTAATTTAACTCTCAAGGACCCTTAATAGGTAGGTGCTATTTTTATCCCCATTTTATATAAAGAAGTTAAGAAAATTGCCCAGAGTCACAAAAAACGATGTTTATTTCCCCCCGAAGTAAAAATGGCTGATTGGATTTAATCTATGCACTTTTCTAATGTTATTTGTATCCTAAGAGGAGCTAAAACACAGATAATCATAAACCCAGAATAATACATTCTAAATTGTATTGTTATGAAATAAAAGTTTTACTCTATTAGTTTACTTATTGTCCACCGTATTTCTTACTTAGATATATATAAAGAGATGTCTTAAGATGTATTTCATTAGTAGCTGAGTTTTCCTAAGCACTGGATTAATGGGATTGTTCTTAGTTTTTGAGTGTCTCTTTTAATTTAGCTTCATAAAATATTTTTTACATATGGACGTCATTTTTGTTTATGAGAAACTTGCATAACTTGTTCTGTTTATATCGATGCTTGTTAATTTTAAATATGCTCAAATTGCATTATATTGAGTAAAACCATAGATTAAGATGTAAAAAACAATGAGAATTTTTATGAGTTCCAGGCCAACTTATGCAAGAATTGATGTACCTGAAAGCCAAGGTACTTCAGAAACTAACTCCAGAAATGTTTCAAACTGAGACATAAAAATTATGGAAACATGAAACACATGAATGCATTTTTTATCCAAAATATTTTGTATACTTTTGCATATTAAAAAAATTACATTACTGGGCCAGCCCGTTGGCGCACTCGGTAGAGTGCGGCGCTTGAGAGTGCGACGGCGCTCCTGCCGAGGGTTCGGATCCCATATAGAGACCGGTCCGCTCACTGGTTGAGCGCGGTGCGGACGCAACAACAAGGGTTGCGATCCTGTTGCCGGTCACGAAAAAAGACAAAAAGGAAAAAAAAAATTATATTACTCTTGGGTCTTATGATCCTAAAAAACCATTGGTTCTTAAACACACTTCATGTATCTAATAGCTTTTCCTCCTACCCCATTGCTACTGAAAACCCACTCTTTAGCCAAAGTCCCCTCTGGTGTCAGCAAATTTTTCCCATCCCCCTTTGGTGGGAAACCAAATGGGTATTATTAAGTTGAACCAGACATTTCTGTTTCTGTAGGTCAAAAACAATCAGATATCAGTAGTTTCATCTGGTTCGGCCAACACTATTTCCCTTTGACCCTACATGGCCCTTTTTCTGTTTGTTGCTGGTGGCATTTATTTGGACCTGTCTTGTCTCCCTCGGACTGTGAGCCCCCTCGAGGGTAGGGACCGCAGCTTGCTCTCTTGGGGGGCTGCCCTCTCTCCCAGAGTAGGCTCGGGCTAAACGTTTGCTGGTGGACTAGCGGAGGCATCAGCGCTCACTAACTTCCCGTGCCTTCCCTTTCAGCCGTCCACATGTGCAGCGTCCTGGAGCATCACTGTGCCCACTTCTGCATCAACACCCCCGGCTCGTATGTCTGCAGGTGCAAGCAAGGGTACATCCTCAACTCGGACCAGACGACCTGCAGAAGTAAGGTTGCTTTGCTGATGTTTCTGTTCTTCCCTCCTCTTCTCTCCTCCTCTCCTTTTATCTGTTCTCATTTTATTCATCTGTAGCCCCTCCCCCAAGCCAGTTACCATCTCCCTGAGGAAAGAAACGAAGTTTTGTGTTTTGTGTTGACGCCACCCCATCCTGCCATTGCAGTGTCTAGATACAGTGGGCCATCAGGAAGATTAGTGCAGGCACCTTCTCAGAAATAGCCTCCTTGAACGTGTGAGCTGATCTCCCTTATTTCCACAGAGGAGCCTTTTTTCATCCACTGTCTTTATTAACTGTACCCTGAGGAATTGTTTCCATATTTTATTATCTTCTCTAAATGTGGACTTTTAGGATGAGTTCTTGACCTTGGTTGGCAAAGATTATTCAAGTTCTCTTTTAGAGGTATGCAGGGATCTAGTTGCTTTGGTGAGGGACACTTTATAAGTCTCCTAGATTTACAAAAGGGCAAACAGATATAAAGTGTTAGAAGTCACCTTCTCTTTTTTTTTGGCCAAACCCCAAAGACTAGACAGTATACTGATATTTGAGCCAGCACAAGGTAATCTGTCCCTTAAAGGACAGAACTACCCATACGCTGACTATTGCGCCCATATATATGTATATTTTTAAGTTGTGAGTAAAGCACTGTAGGAACCCACATACAACCAGGATACCAAAGCAGCGTGTGAGGAAGACCAGCCCACACGGAGGCAAATAAAACTCAGCTAATCTGATGTGTCGTTCATGCAATACGTAGTTGTTATGATACTGCGTGGTAAGCAATTAAGCATTAATGGAAAGCAGTTTGCACAAATGGCTGTAATTAGTATTGCATTTATATAGCCAAACCACATTTTCCATTTTTATTCTCACTTTTCAGTTTCAGGGTTGAGTGGTTGGCTGAGGCCTCTCTATACACCGCCCCTCCCCTCCCCCATCCGTCCCCCACAGATTAGGTAACATCTGCTTGACTCCCTCCTGTTCTCTCACTCTGTGAGTGCCACGGGGCTCTGGGTTCTTGGGCTTCTGTCAGATGCAGGATCCCAGGGTGTTGAGTGCAGCCTGAACCTCCTCATCTTCTATTGAAGACCTGACAACAAAATGCACTCTCACCAAATGCTTATGGGTTTAATAGAATTTACTGTAGAACTGGGGGAGCCCCGGAAAGGTCATCTTGCACACCGCTCAGCAAACAACCTAAATATCTCTTTTAGACGTCTCCCATCCTCTTCCGGCACCCTCTCTCCCAGGATGCTTCTCTGTCCCTTCTCTGCAGAGTGCTCAGCCTCCCACCACCTTGCCCACTCCCTGCCCTTCTTGAGAGCACCAGGAGTTCCTCTTCTCATCTCATGCCCCAGTGATCTGCCGATGTCCATTTCCATGGGCTAGCTTAGCCAGGCCAGAGGAATTCTGACACCAGCAAGTGAAACCTGAAAAGCTCTCCCCTGAGTTCATGAGCAGGTCCTTCTCCCACACACCGGGTTTGGCCAGCCCCCATCTGGGCACCCCCGAGTGCCACTCTGACCTTAGCCCTCCTGCACAGAAGAGCGTGCAGCAGAACCTGTCCCGGCTTCAGACAGGTGGAGGGGCAGGGAGGCCCAGCTGGAGGAGGACATGTGCCCAGGATAGTGGTCCTCAAACTTCAGTAACTAAGAATTAGCCAGGTAGTCGGCTCCTGGGCCTCATCCCCAGAGATTGAGTCAACAGGCCTGGATTTTCAAGGAGCTTCTGACAGATTGCTGCCACACTTAGTGATTCACTGGCCTCAGGCAGTGGCGGACTGGGGAAGGGCTTAGAGTTAAGGAGCAATGGAAGCAGCGGGAGCAGGGCTCTGCTGCCCTGTCTGAGCTGGGCCTCCAGTCACCCAGAAGCAGGTGCGCAATCTTTACCTTCAGCACCAGACTTGGCTTCATATACATACGGGGCTAAAGAGCAGTTCCCTCTCTTTCAGAAAAAGATAATACCAACTCTTTTGCTTTCCTGAAATTGGTGTACCATGGCCTTGTGGAAAGAACAGGGCCTTTGCTGTCCACAGGTCTGGGTTTGAATCCTGACACGGTCACTCACCAGCTTTGGCTGTCTCACCCTGAATTGGTTATTTAAACTCCTTGACTCTCGATGTTGTCACCCATAGAATGGGAAAGGTAGTAACAAATTAATACCTTTCTTATCAATAGGCTCTTGTTAGCCCCTGTTTTTGGTCAGGTAAAAGCTGTGCCAAGGGAAGGCTGTGTCACCCCCTGACCTCTGCTTACAAGCTGCTTGTAGGGACCTTTTCCTATTGACATCGAGAGAAACCAGTTATTTCCATTTTTCTTTTCCTGGTGTAGCTGGATAATTCATCAACCTGGATGAAAAGGAATGTGGGTTACGTCCCCTCCCCCAGAGCACCTCTTATTCCATAGAAAACTCTTGCCATTTATTCTTTCATCTGCTCATTGATTGGTTCATTTATTTTTTCACTTACCACATGTTTTTGAGCATATAAGATGTGCCTGGCAGCATGCAAAGTACTGACAATAAAATAGTGAATAAAATGGCAATGCTTCTTCTCCTTTGGAGCTCACGTTCTTGCATGGGAGTGAATCAAATAAACAACCAAGGTAATTGCAACCAAAACTGATTGCAGCCCATGCCAGCTCAGCATGCAGCACATGGGTCAGGCCTAACTAGAGCCACTTTTTAAGGGTTTACTATGTGCCAGGAGCTCTCCTGAGTGCTTTCTATCCACAATCTCATTAATTCTCATGATGAGCTCTTAAAGTAGGTCTTATCATTCTCGTTTTATAGATAAGGAAAATAAGGAACAAAAAGATTAGACAATTTACTCAAGGTCACACGGTTAGCAATGTGACCAAACCAGAATCCAAATCCTGTTTTGTCCTAGCTCTTAGCCACTATTTGATACTGTCCCATGATCATTGAGGGCCCCCAGATGGCAGCAGCACAACCCTGCAACCATAGAACCTTCTCCAAGCCCAGGAGGACAGACAGATTCCACAGCCGCTGGTCCTGGGGAGACTCGGAAGTAGGTCACCAGGACTAACATTCAACTGTTATTTCTCCAAGTCCACGGCCAACTGCTGTGCTACTGTCATTGTACAAAATGGCCTTCTCCAAGCCCAGGAGGACAGACAGATTCCACAGCCGCTGGTCCTGGGGAGACTCGGAACTAGGTCACCAGGACTAACATTCAACTGTTATTTCTCCAAGTCCACGGCCAACTGCTGTGCTACTGTCATTGTACAAAATGGTTGTAAGAGTGCCCCCTTTTGGCAGTTGCCTTCGAGTACACACACACACACACACACACACACACAGTGTACACGTGTATACAATCATGAGCCCCATAACAATGTTTTGGTCAATGACAGACCGCATATATGACGGTGGTTCTATGAGATTATAATGGCTTTACCATATAACCTGGGTGTGTAGCACACTGTACGATCTAGGTTTGTATCAGTACACTCTATGATGCTCTCACAAAGACAAAATCTCCTAACGATGCATTTCTCAGAATGTGTCTCCATTAAGCCATGCATGACTGCATCTCCACCACTTTCTATTTGTATTTTGCCTGGACCTTGGCTATCAGACTTCTAGCTCTCTCTCTCACACAGCCCCGGAATTCTATCCCCTCCCAGTGTCCCAGGTGGTGATGGGTCATGAGAACCAGGTCATTACAAAGCACATGGATCCTGGATTACAAAGCCTGGATCGGTAGTTGAGCTGAAGTTCTACTCTCTATAATTCCCACCTTTGATTCTATTTCTGCCATCTGAAGCCATATACCAAAAAGTTGATTTCTTGTCCAAATAAAAGAGAAAAGCCCTTCAATTACTGAAGAGTGTTGTTCTCACCTACTCTACCCACTCCCATTAATTTTCTCTTTTTCAGAAGAAGCATAACCCCATCTTTAGGTGACCTGGTTTGGGGTCTCATCATTGTTCAGGTAACTCTCTTCTAGGTGGACACCAGTTGTCTCAAAAGTGCTCTTCCATTCAAACACTAGATCAAGTGCATTAAAAAAATCTTACCTTCAAGGTCTGCCCAGATGGGCAATTTGGAATGCACTGGAGGTCTACACTGTGGATTCCCTCTGCCTTTCAAAAAGTCTCCCCTATCTAATACCATTATATGAGATATATACAAAAGCATTAGCATAGTGGCTTTCCTTTCCCCCATTAAAAAAAAAAACGGGGAAAAAGAAAACCTCATAAAGTGTGCCCCTCTTCACATTCCTAGTCTCCCATACCATTTCCCTCCCCTTGAATTCCTTTCCCACTAATGAGAAAGAACGTTATCTTGTTTCTTTTTATTTATTTGGTTTTTTAAATAAGGAATTTTCACTCCTTTCTGGAACATGTAGTCTATCTGAAAGCTAATGAAAATGCAACATTTAGAAAACTTATTTTGGCAGAAAATGTAAACCTTCTTGTACAGCTTTCTCACTTTTTCTCTCTCTCTCAAGAACCATACCAAATGCATTTTACTGCTTTTACTTTTCGGAAATGTTCCTGGCATTATTTTTCCCAAGCTACAAAAATGATTTAATAGCTTTTATGAGCCTGACCCAGAAAAACAGTCACATTATTAGAGAGAGAAAAAAAACTATAACCAACATCCTTCATGAATTTAGATACAAAAATTCTTAACAAAATTTAGCAAATAGAATCCAACAATATATAAAAAGATTAATATAGTCTGTCCTTCATGTGTACCAGTTTTGTATCCTTGGATTCAGCCAACCATGGATCAAAAATATTTGAAAAAAAAAGCACAATAAAAAGTAACAATACAATGATGAAAAATAATATAAATTTTAAAAATATAGTATATCTATTTACATTATATTAGGTATTATAAGTAATCTGGAGATGATTTAAAAGTATATAGGTGGATGTGCATACGTTATATGCAAATACTACACCATTTTATATAAGGGACTTAAGCATCTGTAGATTTTGGTATCGTTGGGGAGGTCCTGGAACCAATCCCCCACGGATACTGAGGGACAACTGTACATCAAGACCACATGGGGTTTATCCCAAGAATGCAAGTTTGGTTTAACATTCAAAAATCAATCAATATAATTCACCATATTAACAGACTAAATAAAGAAAAAAACATACATCATCTCAATAGATGCAGAAAAATCACTGGGTAATACCGAACATTTATTCATATAAAAGCTCTCAGCAAACTCAGAAAAACAGGGAAATGATTCAATCTGATAAACAGCATCTATGAGAAAATCTGCAGCTGACATCATACTCGAGGGTGAAAGACTAAATGCTTTCCTTCTATGATAGAAACAAGACAGTAAAAGGAATAAAACAACTTCTATCAGTATTGTATTGGAGGGTCTAACTGGTGTAATAATGAAAGAAAAAGAAATTAGAAGTCATTCAAATTGGAAAGGAAATAGTAAAACTGTGGTTTTTTTAGACTGTCTTCAAAAAAGCTACTAAAACTAATAAATGAGTTAGAAAGGTTGGAAGATAAAAAGTCAGTCTACAAAGTTACTCTGCTATATGCCTATATACTGACAACAAAGGTCAGAAATTAAAAATTTAAAATACCATTTATAATAGCATCAAAAATATGTAAAGTAGGGAAAAAATTTTTAAATGTGCATGATCTATGCACTGAAATGTACAAAGGATTTCTGAGATAAATTAAAGAAGACCTAAATAAATTAAGAAACATATCATATCATGGATTGGAAGACTTACTGTGGCTAAGATGTCAATTCGTTCCAAGCTGATATATAGAGTCAAAGCAATCCCCATCAAAATCCTAGCAGACACTTTTCTTTAGAAATTGACAACCTGATTCTAAAATATATATGAAAATGCAAGAAATCTAGGATAGCCAAATACAGTCAATTCTCACTATTCCCAGTAGTTGTGACCTATAATGTCTCCATGAACATTGAATTAGCAAATACTCAATCATTGGTCCTAGGGGAAATATAAGATTAGGTTCCTGAGAGCTTCTGGTCGCAACACTTGATCAGTCAATACATAACCTTGTTTTATGTGTGTTTCTAAATAAAGACACCTTATTGAGAATGTGTTGTTGACTCATTAACATTGAACTTAGAGCCAACAGCACTATTATTTATGCCTGAGTATTTTCTCCATAAGGTACATCCCAGCCTTCATGCAGCACCCCAGCATGACTCTTGGAGGCCATTTTTAACAGCAAAATCACCAGCAATAAACACAGAAATGCAAGAAACGTGGCACTAAATAGGCCTCAAGAGGGATACGTGCTTACAGGATGAGAGTGGAAGCAAGAAGGCAGAGCACTGCCCTGTTGGGCCTTAGCTGAGAACATGAGCGTTGGACCACCTAAATGTTTTTCCACCTTGCACATGTCCACAAGTGGCTGAAAATGCTGCAAGTACTGATTTGGGATTACAAGCAAATTTTAGCAAGTAGGCAAATTCACAAATATGGAATCTGTGAATAATAAGGATTTATTAAAACTTTGAAAAAGATAAACAAAGTTGGAAGTTTAAACTATCTGATTTCAAGAACAATTATAAAGCAACAGTAACCAAGGCAGTGTAGTATTGGTGAAAAGATGGACATACAGATCAGAGGAACAGGACAAAATCCAGAAACAAGCCCATATGTAGACGGTGAAATGATATTTGAGAAAGATGTGAAGACAATTCAATGGGGAAAGGATAATATCTTCAACCAATGGTGCCGCAACAATTGTAATGCCATGTGCAAAAAAAAAAAGGACTTTGCCCTTACTTCATACCATATATAAAAATTACTTTGTATGGATTTTAAGCCTAAATGTAAGAGTGGACACTATTGGGCCGGCCCGGTGGCGCACTGGAGAGTGTGCCGCTTGGAAGTGCGGCGGCGCTCCCACTGAGGGTTCGGATCCCATGTGGAGACCGGTTCCCGTTCACTGGCTGAGCATGGTGCAGGCGCAACACTGAGGGTTGCGATCCTGTTGCCGTCCCTGGTACGGGTGTGACACCAAGGGTTGCAATCCCGTTACTGGTCAGTAAAAAAGACAAAAAGGAAAAAAAACAAAAGAGTGGACACTATTAAATATCTAGATGAAAATGTAGGAGAAAAATCTTGGTGACCTCAGGTTTGGCAAAGATTTCTTAAATAGTACACAAAAAGCTACAAAACATAAAAGAAAAAGAATCAATAATGTTCATCAAAGTTAAAACATTTGAAGGCCGGCCCGTGGCTCACTTGGGAGAGCGTGGTACTGACAACACCAAGACAAGGGTTAAGATCCCCTTACCCGTCATCTTTAAAAAAAAAAAAAGTTAAAACATTTGCTCCTCAAAATACATTGCTACTAAAATGAAAAGGCAAGCCACAGACTAGGATAAAATATTTGCAAAACATATATACAACAAAGGATGTTAGAATATATAAAGAATTCTTAGAACTCATTAATAAGAAGACAAACGACCCAATTAAAATGGGCAAAAGATTTGAACATACATTAAACCGAAGAAGACATGGATGACAAAAGTACATAAAGAGATGCTCAATATTATTAGACATTAGGGAAATGCAAACTAAAACCACAATCAGAAACCACTACACAACCACTGACCACACCAAGTGCTGGCAAAGTTGGAAACTGGAACTCTCTTACAGTATTGGTGGTTATGTAAAATGTTTTAACTACATACAAGAACAGCTTAGCAATTTCTTACAAAGTTAAATATGTACCTACCATATGACCCAGCCATTCCACTTTTAGGCATTCAACCAAAGAAATGAAAGTTTATGTCCAAACAAAGGTTTGAACACAAATGTTTACATGCGCTTTCCTTATTAAATAGCCCCGAACTGATACAACACACATGTCCATCAACAGGTGAATAGGTTACCATGGTGATACATGCACAAAATATACTACTCATCATTGCAAAGAAGGAACTATTGATACATGCAGCAGCCTGGATGCATCTCAGAATAACCATGTTGAATGAAAGAAACCAGACCAAAAAAAAATAAATAAATAGAGTACCTACTGTGTGACTCCATTTATATAAAATTTTCTGGGCCAGCCCGGTGGCGCACTGCGCTAGTGCGCCGCTTGGGAAGCGCGGCTGCGCTCCCGCCGAGGGTTCTGATCCCGCATACAGACCGGTTCCCGCTCACTGGCTGAGCGAGGCGCGGGGGCAACACCGAGGGTTGCGATCCCGTTGCCGGTCCCGGTCCGGTACGGGGCTTACACTGAGGGTTGCAATCCGTTGCCGGACACGGAAAAAGACAAAAAAAAAAAAAAAATTTCTAAGATGGCATCTAATTAATAATGACAGAGAGCAGATTAGTGATTGCCTGAGGCTGAGGGAAGGGAGCGGCAGGAGGAGGGATTACAAAGTAGCCCAAGGGAAACTATGTTCATTATCTTAATTGTGCTGATATGTTGATATGTCCAATTTACCAAATTGTATACTTTAAACATGTGCAGTTTATTGTATGCCAATTATAATTCAATAAAATTGATGGATATAAATCGAAACAAGATTTCAGAAGGTAAGTAATGCTTAGACAAAATACTGCAGGAGAACAAATCAGAGAAAGAGTCATGGAGCTAGAACAGACTGCCTGTCTGGAGTAGTTTGTTGGGGGCATCAGTGGTGGGTAAGGGAAGGAATGTAAGCTGGGACAAACATGGAGTGATTTGGTTCTCAAGCTGAGTTCCAAGTGTCTTTGGTGAGCAGTGGGAGCTGAACACAGGTGTCAAGGGCAAGACCCCATTTTAGTAACTTGGGGCAGGCAATAATGTATGCACTAGATTAGAAGTAGGTAGAGAGTAGGGCAGAGATATCATTCATTCATTCATTCATTCATTCATTCATTCATTCACTCAATACCTATGGATTCCTCTCTATGGGCCAGGCACTTTTATGGGCTGTTTCTCTTATGTATTTGCGACCCAGGAAACACTCAGATCTTGGCTTCTCTTGTGCCCCTGCATACACAGAACAGGATATGAAAGACACAATCAGTTTACAATTCTAATCAGTTCATTCAATTCAGTGTATGTGTTTCTTATGTCGCAGAATGAATTAGGAGACCGCAGCCACAATCCCAGCCCCAGGAAAGAGTTAATGACATAGGATGGGTGATGGGGGCCGGGGGTGGTAGCGGGTGGTAAGTGAGACTAACAGATAACTGCGGAGAGGAAACCTGGTTTTGAGGGAAAACTGGAGAGTTCAGGAGGGAGCCCACACAAGTGGTTGGGTGTAGCATCAAATGGAGGATTAGAGTTCAGGAAAAGGCCTGGCTGGACATGCTTGGTGGTGGTCATTGACCTTGAAAATGGATGAAATCCTGCGGGGAGGAAGGGGGTGTGGAAAGCAAAGGTCAGGGCGTGAGCGCTGGGCCGCCCACAGTCAGTGTGGAGCAGGCGTGGAAGGATGACCGAGCGCACACGCAAAGCAGCTGCCTAGCTGCCCAGTCAGCAGCAGTGACCCGAGCTGCTGCCAAGCGGGGTAAAGCAGTCATCCAGCTTCCCCCTAGCCCTGGGAGCTTGGAGATCATTACTTGCAGTTTGCTCACCCTTTGGCTGTGCCCGGGCACAGGGGTAAATTAAAAAAAAAAAAAAAAAAAGGAATCTGGGGTGAGTTGAGCCCGTGGGAGAACTGAGCTGACTCCATGTGAGTGGAGATGTGCCAGTTATGAAAGAATTATTCACATCAGGGGAAAACGAGCTTGACCCTTGTACAGCTCCTCCTCTGCGTTGCTATTTTCACAAGCACCTAGAAAAGTGGTTCTCAAAGTGTGGGCCCCTGGAAAGCAGCACTGGCTTTGCAGGGAGCTTATTAGAAATGCGAGTTCCCAGACCTATCCTCGCATCAGTCCTAAATCAGGACCTCTAGGGGTGGGGCCCAGGAATGTGTGTTTTCACAAGCCCTCCAGGGGATTCTGATGTATGCTCCAGTTTGAGGACCAATGAATAGGTCTTACCAGGGGGGAGAGGGGGTTATATGAAGAACATAATGATGTAACAATTGTTTGGAAATTGAAAATCACACTATAAGAGTAGGGGATTATTCACATTTATTTATTATTTTGATCAACCTTTTGCAGTCAGATTTGTTTACATTTAAAAGCTTTGTTTGGGGGATTCTCCCCCTTCTTCCTTTCTCTTCCCCAAAGAAAACCAATGTCTTGTTAGTAAATAGAAGAACTGATTAAAAAAGAATTAAACTGTCAGGGGAAAGGAGACCAGGCGCAGCTAGAGTTTGCCTGAAAGAACAGGTTTGTTTTTCTCGGTGACGCTGGATTTGTTTTGTTTCTTTCAGCGTAAAAGCACAAGGCAGATGACTCACATTTACTGTTGAAAGTCTTTAAATCCAAACTGCAGCTGTCAAAATAAGATTAGTGCTTTCAGACATAATGAAAGAAAGGGATGGTCCCCAAAATGCAGGCTTGGGTGTTGCCTGTGTTTGTGGAGCCGTAACTCTGAGCGAGTTTTGGGTGGGAGTGGGCAGAGAACCCAGCGTTTCCGAGTTGAGTGCAGTAACACCCTAACAACACATCTCTCTTCCATCTTGCTGATCTAAACAATTTCTGATTTCCATATCTTGGGTTAAATGGCAGGAGCTATGAAAAGTAAGAGTGTCTTGTAAAGGGATTCATTTGCTTTAACTCCAAAGGAGAAATTAAACTGTCTTTGGTGTCAGGCAGGGTGGCTTGTCTAAAATTCTGAAAACTCCATAAAAACCCTTTAATTTAGCCCTGGATGATGTCAGCTACAGCAGCCGCAGTCTTTGTCCTGTGAATCCTTTGTCCAATGTAACCAGATGAGAGTTCCCAAGTTCTCTGGGCTGAGGAGCAATGCCAGGGATTCAAGATCACAAATGAAGGACATAGGGGCTGGTCGGTTAGCTCATTTGGTTAGAGCACACCCTTGTAGCACCAAGGTCAAGGGTCTGGATCCCTGTACTGGCCAGCTGACAAAAAAATTTTTTTTTTCTAAAAACACAAATGAAGGATGCATTTAAATCTAGGGTGCATGTGAGCCTCTAGGGAAACACTATGGATGGATTTCAGCACAGCTTTGGGGCTCATAGTAAGCAAGTCCTCCCGAATGAGTTTCACATGATAAGAATGAGCAGCTGCCATTACCATCCTGTGAAATTTCTGCAGGAACTAAGAGAAGCAAGCAAATTTTGCTGACTATCACCTAGGTGCTAAAGGTTTCCCTCTGGCCAGGCATAGCTTGAATTTGGCCACCTCTTATTTTATAATAGAGCAAATTACCTACTTTGCTGTATCAGCTCAATTCTGCATAGAACTCATAAACCAAAACTTAGCTAAAGATACTTTTTAAAAAAATGAATCTAACATCCATACATAAGTGCCCTCCTCCAATGATGGCTCCCTTCATTCCTCTTTTTTTCATATTCCTTCCTTGAGGTTTTTGTACAAAAATCGTCTTTTCAGCAAAGCCCCTTTTTGATCACACCGTTTAGAATGGAAGCCTTCCTCTCTCAACACTCCGGACCCCCCTTCCCGCTTACAAGATAAAACATACCACATATTTTTACCTATTTATTTTGCTTATTATTCATTTCCGCCGTTATTGGTGTGTGGGTAAATGCTGAAGAATCAGCTCTCCAGGAAGAAAAGTTCTGATTTGCAGTTTTGGACAATTTCCCGATGTAAATACTCCTACCACGGCCATACCAGCTCCTGCTCTAATGGGGCTGACAGACATGTGATCAAGTCCTTCCAGTACCATGCGATAAATGCACAAGAGCTAGAATGGAGCCGTGGCTTTAATGCTATGGGAACCCAGAGGAAAGAGCCTTAATCCTTAAGTGGGTGTCACCAGGTACAGGAGGCAGAACTGTGCCAGAGATGATGGGACCTCTGAATCCAGTGCTTCTCCCATCCCCCACGGTTGGTTTTCTCACCCTTCAGTGAAATCCTCCCAGGCTAAGAGAAAAAGATGTGCTGGTTTCAAAAGCGTAAGAAACCGTCCAGAAACATCTGTATTTGTTTCAAATGGAAGTGGCCGCTGCCAGAAAGTCAACAAAGTTGTTTTGTCAGAACTCAGTCTGCATCTATCTGTTCCTTTGTCTTTGTTTAATTAGATTAATCCCTCAATGGTTTCCCTTGGGTCAGTACAAATCACTTGTGGCCATAAATCCCCGACATTCTAAAAACAGTATGAAAGGACAGTCCACCCGAAGCCAACTGGCAAGCTCACTGTTTGTGGGACAATTCTTCTGGAATGCAAGCAGTAATCTCTTCTGGTCCTACCAGGCTTTGCACCCTCATGTATGAATCTGGGGTTCTTTTAGCTGATTAGAGAGGGGAGCAAGGGCAGCAATCACCCAGATTCACTTAAAAGAGGAAAGTGAGCCTTGGGATCTCAGTTAATAAAGGGGGAGACTGACTCCTGGGTCTGGGCACCTTCCCCTTGGAGGATTGTGGAGACTCTACCCATTAGGCTTAATGACTCTCAGCCTGCCTGCACACTCCCAGCCAGTCTTATTTAATTGGGGGGCATGTTGGTGGGTAGTGCCTTGGCATCAGAATTTTCAAAAGGTCCCCAAATGGTTCTAATGGGCAGCCAAGGTCAGGCGCTGCTGCTTCTGTAGATGGGACCTTGCATTTACTCACAGGCTCTTCTGTGGTGCCCCAGCCTGCCCGGAAATAAGCATTTCATCACCTCTCTACCTACCCAGTTGGGGGAAGTCTGTTGGAAAAAAAGATTGTTGCTTCAAGGTCCTGGTTCATTGCTTTCGAAATGCTACTGCGAAAAGTTTCTTTTGTAATATGCTGATTCCATCCCCACCCCTCGTTATGATAAAACTCTTGTTATAAGCTCTTGTTAGAAAATTTGAAATCATACAATAATAAATAAGAGAATAAAAATCACCTGTTTTCCCAGCACTCCTTGGTAACCCTGGTAAAGCAGTGGTTTTGCTGGACCCCTGAGGGGGGCAAAGCTGTACCTGGATTAGAGATGGGGAGGACCCAGGCAGAGAACTCCTCCCCCTCCACCCCTAGACACAGGCTTGAGATATTGGGGGGCAGCTGGTCCCAGCGTGCTGTAGCATCACTTCCCAGCCATCAGGACTTTGTGCAGGGACGCTGCCCATCTGCTTACGGAGCTTAGAGTCTAGTAAGGGAGACACGGTAAATATGTTGCTTCATAAACGTGTGTGTAAGTAACATTGCCAGGAGGGGAAGTGCAGTGGTGCACTGACAGCAGATGGGTGAGGCCAAAAGCTCTGAAGCACTGAAGGTCCTCATTGCAAGAGGTTGATTTTCCCATTATTACGCAGGTAAACCCGAGCTGTTTCGGCCTGGGATTCAGAGACCTACTGCTGTTCCCTAACAAGCAATGATACTCATTTTAAATGTGCTAGAAGTCCTTTAAGTTTTCTAGAGCTGAGCGAATCTCTGATGCTGCCGGATTTTTCCTTCCGAAGCACAACTCGGGTGAAATCAGCAGTCTCCCTTTTTAAGGTTTTTCCTTTGAGTGGTCTGCACTGTTTGCTGAATGCAGATCAGACTAAGCCTGATGCAGGCGGCTCTCTGCTGTCTGGTGCCAGTGGTCTTTCCCATCCTCTCTCCTGCTGATTCTCCTGGGCAATCCCAGAGCAGAATTCTGCAGCCACTCCTGTCCTTCCTTCCTTCTCTTCCGTGTGGTTTACACAAGCTGTTCCCTCAGCCCAGAATGCTGTTTTTCTCTTTCCTCACCTGCAAGCCTTTCCCAGTTCTTGCTTGACTGGCAGTAATCTGTCCCAAGTCTGAACTCCCACAGTATTGTCAGCATCTCTCTTTGGGATTTGTATCATGTTTGACCCCATATTTTGGTTATTTAGGTTGCATCTGATAGCCACTGTGGCCTTTCGCTTCCTCAAATGGAGCGAGTTTGTTCCACCTCAGGACCTTTGCATTTGCTATTCTTTCCACCAGAAATACTCTTCCTAGAGCTTCACATTACTAATGCCTAGTAGAATACAGGCTGTGTGACACAGGAACACCTGTCTGTTTTGTTCACTGCTATATCCCAGTGCCTGGGACAGAGTGGGTGCTCTACATATGCTTATCTGAATTACGATTCAGATATTTCTTATATCTCTGGCCTAGGCTTATAATTAACTATAGAGTTTGTCATTCTTTGACTATTCACCATGATTTTTGCATCAGCTGAAGTTTTTTTCTGGTTATTGGTGTTTCCCTTACATGTAAATCCATTGGAAAACTACATTGAAAATCCCAACTGGAGTTCCCAATTGGAAACCTAAGACGTAAATATACTGGTAAAAGGTAAAGGACTTTGCATCTATAAATTTTTTCATCTACTTTATTGATTTGGGAGTGAAAATAGTTCTTTTAGGATTTAAAAACCCAAATTCTTATTTCTGGAATCTTAAGCATGTTTTAATGTGATGATATAGATTTTATTTTTAATAGTTGTTTAATAGAGGTGTTGAATCAAATCAACTTTTATCTTTTCATCAGTTTGATATTTTATACTCATCTAAAAGAATAAACTATGAAATTAAAGATCTAGGAGATGATATTAAAGTATAGCCACTGGATTCAGGGATTAATCAAGCTTTCTAGGTAATTGAGTTTATATCATACCTTTCATAGTGATAGCTTTTAACCAGAGAAAATTCTCTTTAACATATTCAATCCCTTTAACACTCTCTGATTTTCTCCAGTTTTGATGGTGAAGTCACCGGTATTTAGAGCTACATATTTCATAGCATCCAGGCTGTTCTCCTTGCTGGGAAATAGTGTCATTTCAGCCTGTCTAAGCCAAGGAGAGACTGAGTCAATGATGGACTGAAGATCCCTTTAACCTTTTCATCCTCTGATATATTCTTAGTTCTGCTGCAGTAGATGCATTCTTGTAAGTGCATTCCTCCATTGCATGTGAGCAAATAGCCAGAGCTCAGTCAGCACTTTGTGGATATGTAATATGCATTTGACCAAAACAAGACTGCAAATAGTCATGTATCTATATCTCCCTGATAATCTTTGTTACCTCTGCCTAACCTCTTTTGGCTTCTTCATATCCCTCACTTGTTACTGGGATGAATAAATAGAGCACAAAGAGGACTTTCAAAAATCCTTCCTGTAGACAAATGGAATAAGAAAAAGTATGTCCAAAGGGATTGATGCAAACTTGGGAGCGTTGGGCTGTCCTTAGACTTGACACATTTTCAGTAGAGTAGCAGGTTCTTTAACTGTGTTTTCCCTCAGCTGCTCCATCTGCAAAATGCCAAAAACAGTGCCAAATTATCTCAGCCTAAATCAGTGAGACTGATTACGAAGCACTCTAAGTTCCCAAAGGATAGGAATGGAGCTCAATGCCAACAAGTACAAATGCCTGCTTATGATAACTTACAGTTAGTTCTCAAGAGCCATTGAAATATTTTTAGAGCACTTTTCATTTACATAGGAAAATACAAATTGCTGTTAATTAAAAATTATTTAATGCATTTCATAGAGGTAATGAATAATTACAACTTTAGAAAATATGTTTTCATATATATTCAGAAACTCACCTGAAAAGAAAACTCTCTAAAATGTTAACAGTGGGGGCCGGCCCGGTGGCGCACTGGATAAGTGCGCCACTTGGGAAGCGTGGCGGCGCTCCCGCCCGAGGGTTCGGATCCCACATACAGAC
>NW_007727267.1:386004-400609 GCF_000696425.1 Galeopterus variegatus
TGCCGGACACGGAAAAAGACAAAAAAAATAAATAAATAAAATAAAATTAAATAACACTGAGGGTTGCGATCCGTTGCCGGACACGGAAAAAGACAAAAAAAATAAATAAATAAAATAAAATTAAATAACACTGAGGGTTGCGATCCGTTGCCGGACACGGAAAAAGACAAAAAAAATAAATAAATAAAATAAAAATAAATAAATAAATAAATAAATAAATAAAATGTTAACAGTGGTTGCCTCTAAGTGGTAGGATTACAGTGAGGGGAATTACATGTGGATTTTCTTATATTTTTCTATGTTTTCCAAATTTTCTACTCTGATCGTATATTAATCCTTATAATGTTTTAAAAAGTTATTTTAGCAAGTGCGATGGAGCTGATCATTGCACTGCCCCGTGCTGAGGGTGCCTGTCCTCCAGCGCTGTGTTCTAATGGTGCAACTTTGCCTCAGTCCAGGATCTGTGTGCTGTGGAGGCCCATGCCTGCGAGCAGCTCTGTGTGAACGTGCCAGGCTCCTTTGTCTGCCAGTGCTACAATGGCTACACCCTGGCTGAGGACGGGAAGAGGTGTGTGGGTGAGTACCCTCCAGCCTTGCTTTGGGAGGAAGGACATGTTAAACATAGTAGCGAGAGAGGGCAGGCTCAGCATGTACCTCCCACGTACTCATAACTCACTGTTGGGTTTCAACCAAGGGCTCAGTTCTTCAGTCTAGTTGTCAGGCAGAATTTGAACTTTAAAGACTCTGTTTATGGCTGAGGTCAGCATTTTCTCATTCTCAGTCCTCAGCAAAAGGTGTATTTATGACAATCTATGTGAATATAATTGTCCGTTACTGCATTCCTTGAAAAGGACTGGGTGGATTTTCTTCAAATTTGACAGGTATGTTTGGGATGGCCTGACTTCAACATAGCTCAAGTGTTATACATGAAATTCACCTGTTGGTGGGCGGGGCTGCTGAGTGACACCTAAAAAATGTAGGCAGCCTTCCTCCCTAGTATTGGACCTGTAGTTCAGTGACAGGCCCAAATGATAGCCAAGTGTAAGAGCTTAGTGTGTATGATAATACAGTGTGGTCAGAGAAAATAGACAGTAGCCTGAAACACAAGGCCCAGGCAAGGGGTCACAAGGGCAGTGCTTGGAGCTGCTGGCACCAACTTGCAGTCCGTTGAGCACCTTCCTACTTGGGCATCTCCACACTGAGTGACCAGGTAAGAAGTAGGAAAGGTGGGACTGGCATCTGATTTCTTCAGTGATGGATAATGGTTCTCCTCAGCGTCTGCAGAGCAAGCTGGCAAATCCCTAATGTGTTTGTGGCACCTCCCAATTTGTGTATAAAGCCCTTCAAACTTGCATGGCCTCATTCATCCATATTCCTAAAAAAAGTGCCTGGCAAATAGTAGGTGTTGAATAACCTGAATTGGATACTTATGAGGCAGAAAATATGGAAGGAAAAGGACTTGAGTGGCATCAGAACTGGAACCTAGATTTTCTGGCTAAATACTGCATTTTCTGCTCTATATCCCATTGTTTTCAGGGGCCCTGTTATGTCTTGCTCCCCACAAACACTGTATGCTTGTTTTTTTTTGCACATAGAATTTACATTTTCCAGCACACCTTGATTTTTAGGTAGCTATGTGGAAAAAAAATAACAAAACAAAAAGTATAGGTTTTGCCTGCTATTTACAAGTGAGTGATGAGAGTACTGTGGCTTGTTTGTGTTTATTCACTCTTGGGGATGAAGACTACCGTAATCAGAGGCCACAGATGCAACTGGTCTGCTAACTCTTAGGGTTGTTAGCATCATCACCTTCAACGTCATCACCACCATGGTCCTTTACAGCGACTAACCGAGCACCTGATCTGTTAGAGGCTGAAAATGAGATGATTAAGCGGTGGGGACCTTTGTGACTAGTGGCCGTGGTTGGGGAGTCTGAACAAATTCTCAAAAGGTCACTTGCTGTTCCATGGGGCTGAGCTGAGTGCAAAGCAAATGACAGAGATGGTAGAGGCTACAGAAGGTCAGAGAAGAGAGATATCCTAATGCCTACGCTGAAGATCCAGACTCCAGGCAGGGTAGCAACTGGACAAACGTCCAAGGTGAGGGGTGATATTAAGGGCAGTGATGGTGTGGAGGTGGCAGTGCTCACCAAACATGAGGGCTGAGGTTGGCCTGGGAGGGACAGAACTTGCCCCTGGGAGCTGATAGGTGAGGGAGAGACGTCACAGTGAGAATGCCAAGTTGAAAGCTAAGCAGGCAGCCTAACCTGAGGGCATCAGTCTGAAGGGGCTTGTCAGAGATGGAGACTCCATGTATCTGACTTGGAGCAGGAAATTGAGGACAGCATGGGCTGGGAAGGACTTTGAACAACATACTCCCTTAGCAGGTGATCTGGGTGGCCTGTGTGTAGGCGGGCAGGGAACATTGAGTAGAGTGACCATACATCCCAGCTAATCCAGAATGATTCCAGTTTACGCCTGTTGGCCCAGTTCTTAGTAGCACTCCTTTTCACTTTCAGAGGGGTTCCAGTTTGGATGATAAACTATATGGTTACCCCAGTTAAGGTCATCCGGCCTGACTTAAACAGCTTAGGAGACCAGTTCTGTTGCAGCAGTGAAATCTTGTAGGTATCAAATAGGAGAAGACACTGAAGATATCAGGAGAAACCAGATTGTTCAGGGCTTTGAAAATCAGGCTAATGAGTCTGGATTTTTATCTCTAAGAAAAAGCACTGAAGGGTCTATAATTGGGGGTGAAAAACACAAAGCCTCATTTTAGGAAACAATCTCGTGGTGAACTGCAGATGGATTCCAGGAGGAAGTGCCAGTTGTAGCACTCTTAATCCTGTTCATGATGCCAATTGTAAAGCTAGGCGACCACCCCAGTTGTCAGGCTCTTTTACCTGCCAGTAATCCTGTACTGACTGGGCCACTTGTCGAGCTAGGGCTGGGTCTGGAGCTCCCAGACCCCTCAAGCCCATTCATGGACTGGGTAACAAACCCTTCATACACCAGGCTGGGTCAACAGACCCTTCACATACAGGTCTGTGAGCTAAGTAACTGGCCAAAAGGTCCTTGGAGCCGTAGGTTGGAAAGCATGGCTGCGCCAGGCGGACGCTGGAGGCAGATGCCCGCCTGCCTGCTTCACTAAAAACATCGATCTCTGTGCCTCCTGGTCTTTGCGAGATGAGCCTTCCCATCAAGTTAAGATTCGTGCTTTTAGGCCAGTCTTACACAGACCCTTCACATACAGGTCTGTGAGCTAAGTAACTGGCCAAAAGGTCCTTGGAGCCGTAGGTTGGAAAGCATGGCTGCGCCAGGAGGACGCTGGAGGCAGATGCCCGCCTGCCTGCTTCACTAAAAATACTCTCTCTCTCTCTCTGAAGAACACAAGAATAGCAGCAAAACTAAAAAGATACATTGGCACGCATGCGCACTAACTACACACACACACACACACACAATTTGCTTACAATGGATGTGCTAAAACCACACCCAACTGGACCCGAGGCGAGGGCCCTGACCAAACTATTCTGTTTTCCCAGCAATCTACCCCTTCAGGGTCCTCGCCGTACAATCTTACGTGTGCAGAATCTTCCAGGATGTTCCCTTAGCAAGGATAAATGACCCTTACATTCACATATTACACATTCCATCCCAGTCCCAAAAGTCTTTAGCTTGTTGCAGCACCAACTCAAAAGTCCAAAGTCCAAAGTCTCCTGTGAGACCAAAAGCAAAAGTCCTTCCAGCCGTGAACCTGTAAAGAATCAAAAACAAGTTTATCTACTTCCAAGATATAGTGGGACAGACATTGGGTACACACATTCCCATTCCAGAAGGGAGGAAAAGAAAGGAAAACAGTCTCCAGACAAATCCGAAACCCAAACAGGGCAAACATTAAGCACATTGGGGCACCTGGATCCCCAAAGCATTGGGCAACCTCGCTCCTACAGCTCTGCCAAGTGCAGACCATTGAGCTGCCTGGTGTCTGCAGCTTCTCCAAGCCAGCACTGCACACTGCCAGCAGCCCCACAGTTCTGGGCTCCTGGTGGCAGTCCTACCTGACTCCACTAGACATTTCCTCAGTGGGGGTTCTCTGTGGGGGCTTCAACCCCACTTTTCTGCTCCACATTGCTTCATAGATGACCTCCGCAGTGGCTCCTTAACACAATGTGAACACCACAAAGGTTTTCAGCTTTTTTTCTTCAGAGGTGCTGAGGCAGGATTGCTCCAGCCAGAGCAGCTGGGATGCAGGAAGCAGTTTGCTGAGGGCAGTGACACCTCGGGTCTGCCCTTCGGGACAACTCGGTCCTTCTAAAATGGGAGGGGCACTGTCCCAAACTTCTCAAATGCTCTCAGGGCCTGTGATGGGTGGGCCACCCTTCCAGACTTCTCAAATGCCTTTAGGGCTTTTTTCCCCATTGTCTAGGCTCTTAGCATCTGGCTGCCTCACCTCCAAAATAATGTCTTTAGCAAACAGTTTATCTGCTTCACCCTTGCATTTTTCTCCTGCTCTCTGCTTCTCTACCTCATGGCCAGGCTGCAAATTTTCCAACTTTTTATTCTTTGCTTCCCTTTTACATTCTGGCTTTTGAATTACCTCAATCAGCTCGGCTTACACTGGCTACTCATTCAGTCTCAGGCAGTTTTTTGCAACATTCACCAACACAGTTCAAGAAGCTGCATTCACCCAGTCCATCAATGAGTGGCTGCCCTGCCCCTGTGCATATCTGTGGCTATCCTGTAACCACTGCCAGAGACAGGTGCGCAGTAACGGAAACTAACTTTTCCACCTTTTCACCAGGTGAAAACATACTTGAAATTCTGCAGGGGCACCCGTCCTTGGGTCATCTGCCCATCTGCATGAGGCACTCTTTTCTTGGGTTTATACAGCACCTGGCTGGCCATTGGGTTTAAGTGGCACCCTCTGAGCCTTTTGCCTTCAGACAAATGCAACATGTGTTTACTATATCGTCTGTAAAGCATGTTACACCATCCACCCCTAGGTCTCATAGCTGGAGCCACCCAGGGCTCTCCCTGTTTCTGCTGCTTTACTGTCTCAATTTCTCGTGCACAACAGGTTATGCCTGGAGACTCACAGTTTTCCCCAACTCGCCACTGGGTTGGTCATCTTCCCTGGTGTGAGAGGCAGGGATGGCCAGTTGCTGCACGTTATCCTCCAGGATAATGATCCTTGCTTCCAATGACTCTGCTTTCTGCCACAAATCTTGATCAGTTTTCAGCACAGTTATCAGCAGCCAGGCTCTGGTCAGCAGAAAGGTGGCCACCGGGTACCACATACTCAAGGACAGCCACATTTCCTCCCCTTCCCAAGGGATTTTGCATTGTAGTACCTGGTCTATACTGCCTTGCAGTACAGTGTGCAGCAACCAGATCCCAGTCAACAGGAAGGTGGCCACAGGGCACAGCATATTCACATTTCCTCCTTCTTCCAAGGGCTTTTGGCTCCTGTAACTGTGCAGAATCCTGTCACAGACTATGCCAATTGTGGTGCTCTGGCTTGGGCTAATGTCTGGAATCCTGTCGACATCTCCACTTGTAGTGCTCTTAATCCTGTTCATGACGCCAATTGTAAAGCTAGGTGACCACACCAGTTGTCGGGTTCTTTTACCTGCTGGTAATCCTGCACTGACTGGGCCACTTGTTGAGCTAGGGCTGGGTCTGGAGCTCCCAGACCCCTCAAGCCCATTCACAGACCAGGTCACAAACCCTTCATACACCAGGCTGGGTCACCAGATCCCACACACGCCAGGCTGGGTCACCAGACCCCTTCACGCAGGTCTATGAGCTAGGTAACCAGCCAAAAGGTCCTTGGAAGCCCGTAGGTTGGAAAGCATGGCTGTGCCAGGTGGATGCCTGAGGCAGACACCTGCCCACCTTCTTCACTAAAACTCTGTCTCTCTCTTTCTCTCTTTCTCTCTCCTTCTCTGAAGAACACAAGAATAGCAGCAAAACTAAAAAGATACATTGGCGTGCATGCGCACTAACTCCACACACACACACACACACACACACACAATTTGCTTACAATGGATGTGCTAAAACCACACCCAACTGGATCCAAGGCGAGGGCCCTGACCAAACTGTTCTATTTTCCCAACAGATGCTATGATAATTACAAGGTGAGAGGGGACAAGAGCCAGCTAGGATTTGAGTGGTAACTGTAAGAGTGGAGAGGGAGAGAGTAAGGGATGAAGAAGGTGCTATAGAAAAAGGGAGAAGGAAACGTCAAAGTGATGCCATGAGCTTGAGCTTCCATGGCTCTGAGAGTGAAGGCAACAGTGATGGAAGAGTGATGGGGACAGATTTTAAAAAGATGATGAGTAGGGGCCGGCCCGGTGGCGCACTGCTACAGTGCGCCGCTTGGGAAGTGCGGTGGTGCTCCCGCCGAGGGTTCGGATCCCACATACAGACCGGTTCCCGCTCACTGGCTGAGTGAGGGGGGGGAGCAACACCAAGGGTTGCGATCCCGTTGCCGGTCCCAGTCCGGTACGGGCGCGACACTGAGGGTTGCGATCCGTTGCCAGACACGAAAAAAGACAAAAAGGAAAAAAAATAAAATAAAATAAAATAAAAAATAAAATAAAAAGATGATGAGTAGTTTTAGACGAGGTGAGTTTGGAGTTAAGGTGAGACACCAATAAGGACATGTCAAGAGGGAGCAGAGAACACAGTATTAATATGACAGAGAGATTAGACCAATGGTGCGGTCAGGAAGCAGTATAGTCCATTTCTTTCTCAATTTTAATTTCCATTTATTTTTCTTTTTTTTTTTTTTCCTTTTTGTCTTTTTTCGTGACTGGCAACGGATCGCAACCCTCAGTGTCGCGCCCGTACCGGACCGGGACCGGCAACGGGATCGCAACCCTCGGTGTTGCGCCCGCACCTTGCTCAGCCCGTGAGTGGGAACCGGTCTGTACGTGGGATCCGAACCCTCGGCGGGAGCGCCGCTGCACTCCCAAGCGGCGCACTGTAGCAGTGCGCCACCGGGCCGGCCCTATTTTTCATTTTAAACATTTATGTGGGTGTTAGTTGTGAAGGCATCTGGACCTTTAAGACAGTAAGACCTGGGCTTAAATCCCAGTTCGGCTGCTTGCTAGTCTTGTGTCCTTATGCCATTTAATTTCTGTGTCTCAGTTTTCTCATTCATAACATAGGGTAAAAATACCTACATCATGGGGCTTTGTGGGATCAAATAAGATATGGAGTGTTTTAGTCCGTTTTGTGTTGCTATAACAGAAATACCTGAGACTGGGTAATTTATAAGGAAAAGAGGTTTATTTGGCTTACGATTCTGGGACAGCTGCATCTGGCATGGGCCTCAGGCTGCTTCTACTCATGGTGGAAAAACAGCAGGCAGCCGGTGGGTACAAGCAGATCACATGGCGAGAGGAAGCGAGAGAGAGGAAGCGAGAGAGAGGAAGCAAGAGGTGCCAGGGTCCTATAAACAATAAGCTCTCATGGGAACTAATAGAGGGAGAACTCACTCATTAGTCCCCCCTCACCCGGGGAGAACATTAATCCATTCATGAGGGATCCGCCCCTGTGACTCAATCAGTTTCCAACACTGCCACATTGGGGATCAGATTTTCACATGAGTTTTGGAGGGGACAACACATCCAAACTACATCATTGAGTAAAGCTCCCAACACACACTAGGCACTTATTACGATTATTATTATTATTATTACAACATTTATTATTATCATCATCATTCCTGGGTATCGGTGAAGTATGTCGTGAGAAGTGAGTAAAGGACCGACCCTTGGATGGCAGCCACGTGTAGGGAGCAGGAAGAGGTGGGGGCCAAAAAAATATCCATGAAAAAATAGCCTAAGGCTGGGGTGAAGCCATAGCGGGGAGAGAAAGAAAGAGAGAGAATCAGAAGAAGATTTCTAGGCCAGGTCAGTATTAATGTCATGCTCCAGCAAGGCTGGAGGCAACAGAACTTAGAGAACAAGCCATCAAGTTAAGTCATCAGTTGACCTCAGCAAACATTTCAGAACTCTCTGCCAGGCACTCTGCTAGGCATGAGGGAGGCAAAGGTGACCAGGAGGACATTGATAATGATGGAGAGGGGTGGGGTAAAGTGCAAATTTCATGGTGTAGGGAGTGGGTGGTGAGGAAGTAGGGACAGCAGGTCTAAACTATTCATTTAAAGAATGCTGGTAGAAGTTAACTATGTCCAGCACCTGGTGAATCAAGGAAATGGGTTTTCAGTGTCAACACTTCTATGGTGGTGGTTCTAGTACATTGATTTGTCCCAGAGTCATGACTGTGACCTGCATGAAAGTTCAATTTTTAGCCACTGACTCAGGACTTTTTATACAACATTTCCACACATTTGAGTTTGTGGAACACCAACTAAGATCCTCCTTTTGCTTTAGTAGAGTCCCTGAATTTGTAATTCATCAATTGCCTATAAAGCTATGTTAATTTCCATCCCAAAGTTTGTATTTTTCAAAGACCATTTGTCTATATCTTTGAGGATGAATTATCTTCTGTACTTGCTCATCTGGTATTTACTGACTGCCTTGTATTTTGTGGTAACTTTGGTCCTATTTCATCTTATCTGCCCAAGTAGATTGCAAACTCTTGAGAGCAGAGGCCACTTGTACTTTGCAGCTTTCGCAGAGCGGACTCACAATATGTTTTTCTTGAATCATTGACTGAGGTTGAGTGACTGATCACAGTCTCAAGCACTCATGTTTTTAAAAAATCTTTTCCCTTTGATTGGTTTTGAAGTTATAAAATCAGTTTTTGCTTATTGTCTTAGTCTACTTGTGCTGCTATAACAAAACACCTGAGACTAGGTAATTTATAAGTCATAGAAATTAATTTCTCACATTTCTGGAGGCTGCAAAGTCCAAGACCAAGGTGCCAGCAGGTTCAGTATCTGCTTCCAAAATGTTGCCCACACCTGAGACTAGGTAATTTATAAGTCATAGAAATTAATTTCTCACATTTCTGGAGGCTGCGAAGTCCAAGACCAAGGTGCCAGCAGGTTCAGTATCTGCTTCCAAAATGTTGCCCTGAACTCTGTGTCCTCACGTAGCAAAAGCAGACGAGCAAAAAGGGGTCAAATGCTGTGTGAAGCTTCTTTTCAAAGGGCCTTACTCATATTCAGGATGGAAGCACCCTCATGAGCTAATCACCTCCTGAAGTCCCCACCTCTTAATACTATTGCATTGGAGATTAAGTTTCAACATGAATTTTGGAGGGACACATTCAAATTTAGCACTTAAAAAAAAATCAGGGTATAGATGTATATGAAATTAAAACCTGAAAGTTGCTTTTCCCCAATTTCACTTCTTGGAGGTAATCACTGATAAGAGCTTGGCTTATCCTTCCTGCCTTTCTTCTAAGATGTCTTATGTGTGGTATTTGCTTGTCGTTAACCATCCAGGGTTAACCACAGAGCCTGATACAGTAATAGCTCAATAAATGGTTGTGAAACAAATGAATGATATTTAGGTATCTCTTTACTCCCAAATTCAACCTTACCTGGTTAGGGAGGCAATGTGATAAGAAAAATAAACTACATTTATCTAATGTTAGTAAATGTTATGTTAATATACATAAATATTTATGTATATTGCAACAACCCTATGAGGTAGGTACTATTGTTATCCGCATTCTATAAGCCTCTTAACCTCTCTATACTTCAGTTACTTCATCTGTACATTGAGTATATCTATACCTATCTCAAAAGGTTGTTGTGAGGGTTAAATGAGTTAACATGTGCAAAGCATGTAGAAGTGTGCTGTGTAAGTGCTTGTTAACATTATTACTATCATCACAATGTCCGATAGACGACAAGAGGTAAATGTGAGTTGTATCTTAATTTCTATATCCATTATGAATCTCTGTCTTCTTATGAGCGCTTGCATTTGAGAATATGTCAAATGTATGGTATATTTAAAAACTCATATTGAGATCCATACATACCCAGGATGATGGTGGCTCCCAGCGTGGGGACTTTTCTCCCATATTTTACTATATCAACTACCCTCAAAGAGGAGGGGATGATTGATATTTAAGTTGGAGATAAAGGATGGGAAGATGGATTTTTATATTGAAGGTTAGATTTTTGATTAATCAGCTAACTCCTCATGTTTGAAACAAGACGTTACGTGTTGGATTTCTCCCTGTGTTAGTCTGCTGGGACTGCCATAACACAACACCACAGACTGGGTGACTTAAACAACAGGAATGTACGGTCTCACTGTTCTGGAAGCTAGAAGTCTAAGGTCAAGGTGTTAGCAGGTTTGGTTTTTTCTGGGTCTCTGTCCTTGGCTTCCAGATGGCCACCTTCTCGCTGCATCCTCACGTAGTCTTTTCTCTGTGTACGCGCATCCTTCGTGCCTCTTCTGTGTCCAAATTTCCTCTCTTATAAGGACACCAGTCAGATTGGATTAGGGCCACCCTAACAGCCTCATTTCAACTTACTCACCTCTTTAAAGGCCCCATCTTTAAATACAGTCACATTCTAAGGTATTAGGGGTTCGGCCTTCAACATATGAATTTAGGGGCAGGGTGTGACACTAAATACTCCTCTAACACTCCCTTATTGTTATCAAAATCAACAGAAAACTTACTCTGAGCTTTTAAATCCTGCATGTAGCATTCTGGTTTTGACTTGGAGGGGAGAGGTTTTGTGAGTCTGACTCTGTGGGTGTCTAATATATGTTTAGCAATTGTTTCTACCATTTCTCTAAACGATGAATTTGGTTTTTCTTACTATGTCATCAACAAACTTTAAAATCCAAGTGCTCCTTAAAATATCCTGTTTCTGCTAATGTCGTCCCCTTGCAGACTGATCCCTACTGAGAAAACCTTGGAATATGACCAGATTATAAAATCAGAAACTGCCAATGTTAGGATCTATTACCTTGCACCAAAGCATCATTTATCCTTGGAGACAGTTGAGAGATTTCTCACACGTTGGGCAGAGACTGAACATGGCAAGACTGACTTCTGACTCTAGGATTTTAGCACTTTTTGATCTGCAGGGCCAAAGAGCTATAGCCAGGGAGTTATGCTTTACCTTTTTAAAGGAGAGTATAGAAATTCTAGGCACAAAATAGCTGAAAAAGGATTTTGTCGAAGTAGATAAGGACTTGGAACAACAGAGATATCAATGGGTTATACACAGAGGTCACCTGCTTACATCTGCCCCCTAGCCGTGGCCTCCCTTTTCACGAGTTCAATTTTGCAGCCAAGGAAGTTATACAAAGAACCCAAAACATTTGGCAAAGTGTGTCAGAGTTGAATGGACTAGAACTCTTTTGGCCTTAAGAAACTTTTAGGTTCACATGCCTGGAAGTGGGCTCCTCCATGTCTGCCCGCTGCAATCGTGGCCTCTTCTGCTGTCCCCAGCCACCTGGCAGTGAGTCAGTGGGTGGCTCTCAGACCTTGGAGTTTTACATACCAGGGTCTCAGGACCCAGGAATACCTGGATCCTGCCTTGCCAATGACCCCTCTCCCACTCAATTCCCCAGAGAGCTGTGCACACAAAGAACAAAAGCAGCACAAGAATCCAGGTCCAGGGGAAGCCCTCTTACCCCGTGAAGTTGGGCCTGTGGCTGGCTGATGGAAAATGTCATTCAAAGAGGGGAGTCATAAAACACTACACTTCTAAACCTGCCTTCACCATTTTATTTTTATTTAAAACACACAGGTGTACATTAGTAAAAATTACTTTTAATTACACTTTCATAAATTACTAATTTTGTGTTGATTTGAGTAAAAAATGTGATTTTTAAAAATCTTTCTTCACTAAACCATACCTATAATGTGTTGTCTATGATTTTCAGTTTTGGTTTCTCTAAATTAGAGCAAAGATTTGAAGACTTCTATAAAGCAATTTAAGGGCAGAAACCTCGTAAATTTTTAAGAAAATTTTCTGAGTCTTAAGCTTGTTTCATCCATGCCGGATCCTATAGCAATTTTGGTTAGAAAATTGCCTTAAGTCTCTCCAAAGCTTTCAACTCAGTTTTTATTTTTTAAAAACTCAGTTTCTCTTAGTGCTTTTATTTTATTGGCTTTTTAAATATTTAAATTGGTTACAATAACACGTACAAATGGCATATATAAGTGGAAACAAAAACAACTTAGACCTTTTAACAGTGGCTCTCAAATTTTAGCATGCATCAGAATCATCCGGAGGGTTTGTTAAAACACATATTCCTGGGCCCCACACCCAGAGTTTCTAATTCAGTAGGTCTGGGGTGGAGCCCGAGAATTGGTATTACCGACAAGTTCTCAGGTAACGGTTGATGCATAGACCACGCTTTGAGAGCCAATGCTTTATAAGCATACAGCTCAGCCAATGGGAGAAGTGCACAGGCGTTCTGGAGCACAGGTGTTCCAACTGCTTTGAGCATTCAGCATGCTCTGGGCATTAGGTCACACATTGTCAGAAGGAATGACACATGGATTGGTCAGGAGTTGGTGAGGTGGAGGTCCATTAAAAGGGCTTCTTCTGTACCACTTTTTTTCAATACTCGCACCAACATCAGATACTCCTTTCTGGAAAAAGGTGAGTTTGGAGCACATGGCTTAGACTTGAGGCGTAAGCAAAATCTCAAACCTCTCTCCAGTCTAAATTATGGGGCAAACATAATTATGGGGTCTCTCTCTGGGGAACAGAGATGACTGGGCTCAGAGATTACACCCCATGATGTGAAAGAGGAAGTTCAAGAGAGGTAGGGTCTGAGTTTCTGCCTTTTAGGTAGAGGGTACTGACCACTCATCACTGTAGTATCATCAATGTCCTAGAACTTGGAAGTCAGATTAGCAGCTTGGAGGGGACACTAAGAAGTGGGTAGACAGAGATAGGACTGACTGACTGACAGCAGACGTTCATATTAGGGGCTGGGAGATTTTCAGGATGGCGGGCCAGGCCCAGCACGAGGGGTTGCAGGTGGAGATGGCCAACTGCTAACAGGTCCCTGAGGGCTATGGCATGGCCAACTTCTGTGACATGCAGATTGGGGCATGACAGGGCATGGTACTCCTTGATCTCAATGTCTGCAGTGTCACCATTAACTTGTTTAACAATCGACTGGTTCTTAAAAGATGAGAAAGTAACTTTTAGGAGGATTTGGTGCTAGTTCAATATTTATGTTATGACTCAACTTCAGCAACTGACTAATGTTCCATGACGTTCAGACCCTGAGACAACATGAATGTCTTGTTCCCACAATAATGACTTGTGTATTAAACCCACAAATATTAGGTGCTATTAGAACTCTTTGGGGAAGTGAAGTTACAAAAACAATACTTTAGACTGAAACTTAATGAAGTCTGGGAGCAAAAGAATAAACACAACACAGGCTATTACCCTTTAAAAATCTTTAGCTTTTCTCTTTGCATGTTTTAATTATGATGTTAAACACGTCATTATCTTCTCCATGCATGGTTTTGCTTTTTAAAAATTGTACACGTTTTAACTTTGCAGATTCTATTTTCTTGTTATTATTCACAAATTTTTGATATTAATATATCCTAAATAACTATAGAGGGAAACTTTTTCATGGACTGTCTTTTTAAAAATTTATTATTAGCATATTCATTCTTGCAAATCGTGATATTTCTTTATGTCCTTTGCAAGCTTTAAAGGAAAAAAATCATTCATAATCCTACCACCTTAACACAGCAAGCATTTTAATTTCTAATTTCCAGGCTTTGCCTGGGAACTACACCTGGGTATAATCATTGTGCATACACAATTTTATTTTTTTCCTTTTTGTCTTTTTTCGTGACCAGTAATGGGATTGCAACCCTCGGTGTCGCGCCCGCACCGCGCTCAACCAGTGAGCGGACCGGTCTCTATATGGGATCCGAACCCTCGACGGGAGCGCCGCCGCACTCCGATCCCCATGGCTCCCACCTCATTCAAGACTCTGCCCCCTGCCCGCTTCTCGCAGAGGCCTTTCTGGACCACCTCCATCACATCCACCCTCGGTCTCTCATTCCCCTCCACTAAGTCCTTCTTTCGCTTTGCTGTTTTATTTTTCTCCAGAACACTCTTTGTCTTCTAATACGTGGGTACTTCAAAAAGTTCATGGGAAAATACAATTAAAAGATAATGTGGGGCCGGCCCGGTGGCGCACTCGGTAGAGTGCGGCGCTTCGGAGTGCGGCGGCGCTCCCGTCGAGGGTTCGGATCCCACATACAGACCGGTTCCCGCTCACTGGCTGAGTGAGGTGCGGGCGCAACGCCGAGGGTTGCGATCCGTTGCCAGACATGAAAAAAGACAAAAAAAAAAATAATAATAATGTGAACTTTTCCGTGAACTTTTTGAAGTGCCCTCATAGGTGATGCTATTTACTTATTTATTCCATTTCTTGTCTGTTCCCCACCACCACCATCCCCATCCAAACATAAGCTTCTTGAGGACTAGAATTTTGGTCTGTTTTGTTATTTGCTCTATTCTTAACACCTAAAACAGGGCCTGGCCCAGAGCAGATGCTCAATAAATATTTGTGGAATTAAGTTTTGTGTGTGGGGTTGTTTTTTTTGTTTGTTTGTTTTGGCAGCTGGCCTGTAGGGATCTGAACCCTTGACCTTGGTGTTAAAAC
>NW_007727267.1:400737-406143 GCF_000696425.1 Galeopterus variegatus
GCGGGAGCGCCACTGCACTCCCAAGCGGTGCACTGTAGCAGTGCGCCACTGGGCCGGCCCCCTGAATACACAATTTTGAGATCTACTTTTTTCATCGAAATTTGTCTTCCTATTTACAAGTATGTCATCATAATTATAATGTTAATGCCTAATGTTCAAAATAGAACTCCAGATCTTCCCCCACAAAACCTGCTCCATGTGCACCTTCCCCATCTCAGTTAATAGCAGCCCCATCCTTTCAATTGCTCATGCCAAAATCTCTGGAGTCAGCCTAATTCCTCTCTTTTTCTCTTGCTTTACCTCTAATTCAACAGGATCCTGTTGGCCCCGCCTTCAACATATAACCAGTGTATTCATTTCCTAGGGTTACCATAATAAAGTGGTTAAACTGGATGACTTAAAACAATAGAAATTTATTGTCTTATAGTTCTGGCAGCTAGAAGTCTGAAGGCAAGGCACCGGCAGGGCCAGGCTGCCTGTGCAACTTGTCGGGGAGAATCCTTCCTTGCCTTTCCCTAGTGGCCTGGTGGTGGCTGTCAATCCTTGGCATTCCTTGGCTTGCATCTCTATGTCTGTCTTCACAGGGCATTCTCCCTGGGGAGATGTGTCTTCACATGGCTTTCCCTCTTCTTATAAAGACACCAGTCCTATTGGAATTACAGGCCACCCTAATGATCTCATCTTACGTTGATTATCTCTGCAAAAATCTTATTTCCAAATAAGGCCACATTCACAGGTACCAGGGTTGGGACTTCAACATATCTTTTGGGGGGACACAATTCAACCCACAACCCCCAGAACATCACATCCCCCCATCCTGGTTTAAGCCTACACCATTCCTCACTGGGATTATTGTAGCAACCTCCTAACTGGTTTTCTGCATACACATTTGCCCTGCACAGTCTATTCTCAGCTCCTCTGTTCACAACCCTCCACTGACTCCAAACTCACTCAGGGTAAAAGCCGAAGTCACTGCAGTGGCCACGGTTCCCTTCTGATCTGCGCCATTCGCATCTTCACCACTCCCTGCGGCAGCCACCCTGGCCTTGGCTGGTCACCAGCGCACAGGGCCTGATCCCACCTCCCGGCTTCTGCACTTGCTCTTCCTTTGGCCCCAAATGCTCTCTCCTAGATATCCCCATGGCTCCCACCTCATTCAAGACTCTGCCCCCTGCCCGCTTCTCGCAGAGGCCTTTCCGGACCACCTCCATCACATCCACCCTCGGTCTCTCATTCCCCTCCACTAAGTCCTTCTTTCGCTTTGCTGTTTTATTTTTCTCCAGAACACTCTCTGTCTTCTAATACGTGGGTACTTCAAAAAGTTCATGGGAAAATACAATTAAAAGATAATGTGGGGCCGGCCCGGTGGCGCACTGCTACAGTGCGCCGCTTGGGAGCGTGGCGGCGCTCCCGCTGAGGGTTCGGATCCCACATACAGACCGGTTCCCGCTCACTGGCTGAGTGAGGTGCGGGCGCAACGCCGAGGGTTGCGATCCGTTGCCGGACACGAGAAAAGACAAAAAAAATAATAATAATAATGTGAACTTTTCCATGAACTTTTTGAAGTGCCCTCATAGGTGATGCTATTTACTTATTTATTCCATTTCTTGTCTGTTCCCCACCACCACCATCCCCATCCAAACATAAGCTTCTTGAGGACTAGAATTTTGGTCTGTTTTGTTATTTGCTCTATTCTTAACACCTAAAACAGGGCCTGGCCCAGAGCAGATGCTCAATAAATATTTGTGGAATTAAGTTTTGTGTGTGGGGTTGTTTTTTTTGTTTGTTTGTTTTGGCAGCTGGCCGGTAGGGATCTGAACCCTTGACCTTGGTGTTAAAACACCACGCTCTAGCCAGCTGAGCTAACCAGCCGGCCCCAAGTTTTTAGTTTTTTTTTTTTTTTTTTTAAATATGGGTGGAATGAATGAGAAATAGGCCAGTGCACTTTCTCATAAATTACGGAGCCATTTACTCTTATTAAATGTTCATCTTATTTTCCAGAATTTTTTGTAAATAATGCTGCTATTACATAGTTTATTGCATATAATTAACTTCTTTTTTCCTATTATTTCTTTGGGTCACATTTCCAGAGTGAACATGGTCAAATTGTCTTCCAAAACATGTTTTATCAATTTATGATGCCACCCACCATTAATAACCATTCCCATGCTCCCTTGCCTCCACTGGGTTTTCTCTCATCTTTATTTTTGCCAGTTTAATGGGAGTAAGTGTGCCTTGTAATTGTTTTGGTTTGCATTTCTTTAACTTTTAAATACAATTGTTCATATTCTTTATCTTATCTTCTGATATGATTGCCTGATCTAGACTCCTGATTTTTTTTTTTTAAAGATGACCAGTAAGGGAATCTTAACCCCTGACTTGGTGTTGTCAGCACCACACTCAGCCAGTGATCTAACCGGCCAATTTTTTTTTTTAAAGATGACCAGTAAGGGAATCTTAACCCTTGACTTGGTGTTGTCAGCACAACACTCAGCCAGTG
Organism: Galeopterus variegatus; assembly: GCF_000696425.1. Classification (NCBI taxonomy): domain Eukaryota; kingdom Metazoa; phylum Chordata; class Mammalia; order Dermoptera; family Cynocephalidae; genus Galeopterus; species Galeopterus variegatus. The sequence goes on from NW_007727267.1 coordinate 403,238, forward strand.
ATCTAACCGGCCTCCCTATATAGGATCCAAACTCGTGGCCTTGCTGTCATCAGCATCACCCTCTCCCGAGTGAGCCACGGGCCGGCCCCTAGACTCCTGATTTTTTTTAAGGGGGTGGGGGCCTTGGATTCAGACTTATTTATCTGTACTCTTTTTTGGAACAACAATATTAATCCTTATTTATATTTGTTTTAAATACACTTCCATGCTACCATTCCCTTTTCCTTTGTTTGTATTTCTAATTAAACTCTGAATGTGTTTTATTCTCTACAGCTGTGGACTACTGTGCCTCAGAAAACCATGGATGTGAACACGAGTGTGTAAATGCTGATAGCTCTTACTTTTGTCGGTGTCGTGAAGGATTTGCTCTTAATCCAGATGAGAAAACATGCACAAGTAAGTCACACACGTACACATTTGATGCTCTTGCTACGTGGTCTGTGGCCATGGAAATCTCCCAAGCATAGCTTAGCATGTAATTGTGTCCTGGGGGTCTAATACCTTCTGTCCCCGTTCCTCATCTGTCAGGTCTTTCTTGACTTGTCCTAAGACCAAAGCCCACTCCGTCTCAACATCGCCATTCAAGGAATTTGATGAAGGTCTATTTTACTGGACACCACATGTGGGGGTGTTCTTCCAGCATCCTCTGGGTGTGCTGATGATCGGACCACCTTACTTCATGCTGACTTAGCCTGGCTGTGTCCATCAGTATTGACAGGGCCTGAGAAATATTTTCATTGAAGCTTTGTGGCTTGTGGGCTTCAGCTCTGACTTCACAAAAGTACCAGAAAATCGCTGAGCCCACCAGAATTGAACGTGATTTCTTCTGAGTGGGGTAGGGGTAAGTGGATGGCAGCTTGCAGAGAACTGCTCATTTTTTGCTTGAGTTTTTTAGTTCCATTTGATTTTAAATATATACACCAAAATCAAAATTAATTTTAGCCCCCAAAATCTTAACATAAGAATCTATAAACTAAAGGTGATCACTAGCTTTGCAAAAGGATTCCAAAATATAAAGGTACATTGGAGCACTTAAGGGATTGTGTGTGGATTGTTATCCTCCTATAGGGAGGGCCACTTAAGAGAAGCTTGTTTTTAAAGTATTAGGGCCCAGCATTTCTAAAAAGTGACACTTAAGAGTAATTCAGAATAAGATAAAGCATCTCTGAAACATATATCAAAGAAAAAATAGGATATTTTCTTCACTTTTAAAGTTTTAATTCTGAAATAAAGCTGAAAATCTGAAAAGTATATTGTTTCTTAATAAACAAATTATTTTGATTAGTTAGATAGCAGTTTGAGGATACATCCTATTTACAAGATAATGCATATTTTCACTTAAAATAATCATTACATTAAACTAAAATAATGATCCCGGCCATAGAATTTCTACCTTGGAGTTAGAGTAAATAGACATACACAGTTATTGTACAGCTAACTAGCTGTGCTTCCTAAATTAACCATTCACATACAGAACAATCATAACCCACTTTCATATCCATTTTTCAGTACATTTGAGGACCTGAATGACTAACCTTTTTTCTTCTTTTAATTTTATTTTTGGCCACAAAACAAGTCTTAACACATTTAAAAACACTAAGATCATAGAAAATATGTTCTCTGACCAAAATAACAGAAGAAAATTTAGAAAATTCGCGAAAGTGTGGAAATTAAACAACACTCTCCCAAATAAAGAATGGGTAAAAAGAGAAATCACAGGGAAATCAGAGAGTACTTTGAGATAAAAATCAAAGCACAACATATCAAAATTTATAGGAGGCAGGGCTCATGCAGTGCTTAGAGGAAAACTTATATTTGTATGCACCTATATTAAAAAGAAGAAAAATATCAAATCGGTAATGTAAACATCTACCTTAAGAAAATACAAAAAGAAGAGAAACTAAACCAAAAACAAATATAAGTAGGAAATAACAAAGATTACAACAGAAATATATGAAATAGGGAATTAAAAAGCAGTAGAGAAAACCAAAAAACCAAAAGTTGATTCTTTAAAAAGATCAACAAAATTTGCAAACCTTTATCTAGACTGACCAACAAAAAAAGAGAAAAGAAAGAAATTACTAAAATCAGAAATACAGCAAGGGCATGGTAGAACATTTGCTTGTTCTACTGCACTGCAGTGGGCTTTGAGGACAGAGATGTCTTCTTTCTCTAGTCTCCGTTGGTGACTCTCCTTGTCTCACTGCCGTTGTGTGTCTGGCAGGCCACCTGCACGACAGCTGTGGCTACTGCTGTGGCATCAAGCCACTGTTGCAGCAGCCGTGGCTGTGGTGGTGGCTGTGGTGGGCCACCCGCGTGGACGTGGTGTTTTCAGTGTGCTCCTTGCCAGCTTCCGGGCAGAGGATGCTACCCTTGGCTCCTGCCTAAGACCCTGAATGTGCTCTGTTTCTTGTCTGCTTCTAGGCAGAGGGGGCTTCCCTTGGCCAATTTTAATTCATAAAAAGTTCGTGTACCTACAACCTTTCCAAAATGCATCTGTTACGTAAAGCAGGATACACCTGCATAGTTTTTAAAAAAGCATCCTCCAAAGCCTCCTTAAACATGAACTTACCTCATACTCTTTAATCCCTAAATATCAACAGCTTACAAACATCAGAGCTGCAGGCCTGGGTGGCATATGGAACAGTAAGGGGCACAGTAAGTCAAAAACATACATTTTTGGGGCCCCAACCATGAGCCAATAGAAGTAAGACAAGGTCCTTCCTGGAGGAGAAGATATTGTGACTGAGTCTTGAAGATGGAGCCACCATTCACCAGGCAAAGAAGGTTGAGATGGGGGTTCCAGGAGAAGGAAAAATGTGCAAAGACATGGACCAGACAGGGCATTTTAGACCTCCTTGCCTGGCACGTGACCAGCTTGCAGTCATTTATTGGTTGTGTTTATT
>NW_007727267.1:406616-407523 GCF_000696425.1 Galeopterus variegatus
AGATGGAGCCACCATTCACCAGGCAAAGAAGGTTGAGATGGGGGTTCCAGGAGAAGGAAAAATGTGCAAAGACATGGACCAGACAGGGCATTTTAGACCTCCTTGCCTGGCACGTGACCAGCTTGCAGTCATTTATTGGTTGTGTTTATTGAGAGAATAAGTGAATGGATGAGTGGACTGCTCTGTTCCTAATCTCCCTTCCCTTTCAAATATTCTAAACTGTAAAACAGCCGCCTGTGCTGTGGTCATGGCTGGGGGCTGTGGGGTGCTGGACTGAGGACTCCCCATCAAAGGGGAGACTGTGTACTGCCAGGGGCCGACCTCAGTTCAAATCCCAGCTCCTCTGCTTTTTCTGTTGGGCAAGTTATTTAGGCCTCAGTTTCCTCACCTGTAGTAGGGGATGATAATACTGCCTACTCCACAGCACTGCCTTAAGTGAGATAATTCTTATGAATCATTTAGCAAATCACCTGGTGCTAAGTTCTTGTAAGGGATGATACTGGTTTCAAAGACTTAAAATTAGTATTTATCAAGCATATACCAGATGTCTGGGCTAAGTTTAAAGGAGCATAAAAAATTCAAGACTTCCACTGGAAGTTGGTGGGGGACACAAGCCATATGACACAGAGCAGCTCAGCCACAAGGCCAGGAGTTATATGACCGAGGGCCCAACTGTGATGTAGACACGATGTGTGGCAGGCATTAGGGGAAGGAGACCAGTTAGACTAGAACAGGAGGGGATGGTGCCTCACCAGGACGAAGCCTGGAGGAAAACACACATCCTGTCCAGTTTCCTTCCTGCCTCCACAGAGCACCTTCCCTGGCTGGGGTCACCTAATTTCCAACCCCATGCCCAGCCCCCGTTCCCAGAGCTGTATGGTCTTCCCCACACTGTGGCTCAGCACTT
>NW_007727267.1:408106-423294 GCF_000696425.1 Galeopterus variegatus
AACCCCATGCCCAGCCCCCGTTCCCAGAGCTGTATGGTCTTCCCCACACTGTGGCTCAGCACATCTCCTATCCCAGAATTCCTGGAGACATGGAGAATTCCAAGTCCCAGGATGGTGCAGGCAAGAAGATCAGAGCCCTGGAATCAGACCGTGGATGTGGCTACTGCAGTGTCGTGGGACTGGGAGAGGAGGTTTAGCTGGCAGTCAGGGGAGGGATGGATCCAGCTGTGAGGTCTCACCAACTAGGCGCAGAGCCCAGTGGTTCGGCTGTCTCTCGGCCCTGTCAGAGTCAAGTCCCACAAGTGGGCCGCCCCAGTGCATGGGCAGAGGAAAGTGCTGGGAAATCTGTGGCAGAGGAAAGTGCTGGGAAATGTTGTGGCAGGCAGCCACAACGTACAGTATCCCCACTGTGCCATTGCCCAGCCTGCACTTGAATGTCCCTACTGACCGGACAATCACTATACCCCATGGTTCATTCCACTTTATACAGCTCTGACTCTCAGAAAGTGATTCCCTAGACTAAACTATCTACTTCTTTGCACTTAGAGACTAACAGAACAAATTGAGCTTCTGGCATTCTTCAGGGACACTAAGAATGAGTCATATCAGAATAACTTTACTTAACTTAGTAGACTAGCCAGGCATGGAAAATGTGATAACCACTATCTAGACTTTAATAAGCATTCCACGAATTTACTAAAAAGCCCCATGTTTTGTGAGCCAGATGGAGAAATGTGTGCTGAGTGAAAAATGATTGGTTGGGTTTGCAACTTGCTGAGTGTCTGTACCCAGAGGGTGCTGATTGCTGAACTGAGATCCTCGTAGAAGGAGGAGCCCCATGTTTTGTGAGCCAGATGGAGAAATGTGTGCTGAGTGAAAAATGATTGGTTGGGTTTGCGACTTGCTGAGTGTCTGTACCCAGAGGGTGCTGATTGCTGAACTGAGATCCTCGTAGAAGGAGGTTTGTAAACAGCCTGGTGGGAAGAAGCCTTAAGGAGGGCATGAGAGCTGTCCTGCATTCTTACTGACTCCTTGCTGCTTCTTGGTGTGCAATGTTTATGCATCTAAACCCTTACAAAACGCTACATTAAGAGTAATACCAATAACTATTCAATCAACAAATATTTGTTGAGTACCTATTACATGCCAGATATAGTTGTTGACACTGGGCTTACAGCAGTAAATAAAATAGACGAAAAAAATAAAAAGATCTCTGTCATTATGGAGCTTACATTTAAGTGGAGCAGGGTTAGAGAAGACTACAGGTCTCAACAAGAAAGTGACATTTGATCAAAGACCTGAAGGAGGTGAGAGAAGGAGGAGACCTTCAAGGCAGAGGGAAAGCAGCACCCGTGCAAAGGCCCTGAGGCAGGAACTGTGAGGCCTAGCAATGTTGGGGACAGCAAGGAAGCCTGTATGACCGGAATATAGTGAGAAACTGTGACATAGACATTATGGTCCATAGACCATGTAACCTGCCTTCTCCACAGTCATAAATTTGGCTCCTGTTTCCCTCCATTCCAGTAGTATCTGTGAGCTCACAGTTATTCCCCTGCATTGGGGTCCCAAACTCAACTTATTTGTTGCTTATATAGAAATCTGAAACTACACACTGAGCATATTGTTCTCAGCAATGTTCCTGATTATTTACTTCTCCAAATCTCTGGGCACCTCCCACACTGTTCTTTTTTCTATCTTATTTCTGCTGTTTTCCATGGTAATTAGTTTCACACTTACAAATGTGTATATTTATTTTTAATACTTCTTCTGATTTCAAAAGTAATACAGGGCTATTGTAGAAAACTGATTCGTATAGAAATGAAATTGTCTCATATAAAATGATCTATGATCCCATCACCTAGAGATAACCCTTGTTAATACCAATTTGGTATATTTCTCCCCAGTCTTTTTTTTATTTTAGGCATATGGATATATTTTTATAGAATTGGGATCTTACAGTATACCATTAAATCATGAGCATTTTGACATGTCATTTAAATGTTATTGTATTAGTCCATTTTTCTTGCTTATAACAAAGTACCTAGAACTGGGTAATTTATAAAGAAAAATGAAATTTATTGCTTACAGTTTCTGAGGCTGGGAAGTCCAAAGTCCATCTGGTGGTGGCAGCAGTGACCCAAGGGTCTCACATTGGAAGATGGTGGAAGCAGAGAGAGCAGAGAGAGAAAGACAGACTCTCCTCTTCTTTTAAAGCCCTCAGAACCACACCCTTGACCACCATTTTTAAACCATTCACTACTGCATGGTCCTACAATCCATTTACCTGTTCAAGGCTCCATGTTTCAATTACCATAATAGGATTTCCCACCCTCTTAACAGTCACAATGGGGGCTAAGTTTCTAATACATAAAACTTGGCGAACATAGTTCAAGCTCCAATGAGTTCTGGGGGACATAATTCAATCCACTACAGTTATCAAAAACATTTTAATGTGCATAATATTCTATCATGTGTATGTCATAATTTGTTCGACAGGTTTTTTTGTCTGTTCAAATTGTATCATGATAAACATCCTCATATGTAAATCTTTGTACTTCCGATCATTTTCTTAGGAACAAAACATAAAAGGAAATTTATTGAGTCAAAGGCTAGTAACATTTTTAAGGCTTTTAATGCATATTGCAAAATTATTTTCCAAAAACATTGTACCAATTTCTACTCTATCATAAGTGTTTTGAAGAGGCAATTTAAAATTTTTTTGCTAATTTGCTAGGAGAAAATTTCTCCTCATTGTTTTATTTATCATGTCTTTAATACTTTTTCTTCATAAAATTACCCAGTTATACATACCTAATTATAAATGTATACTTATTGGTGTTATTATTTGACTAATGAATAATATGCTCCAATATGAGAGATTATAAGGGACTCCTGTAAGCTCCATGAGGCAAGGGACTGTGTCTTTCTGTTCACTGCTGTTTCCAGTGCCTGCCCCACCTAATTATAAATGTATACTTATTGGTGTTATTATTTGACTAATGAATAATATGCTCCAATATGAGAGATTATAAGGGACTCCTTTAAGCTCCATGAGGCAAGGGACTGTGTCTTTCTGTTCACTGCTGTTTCCAGTGCCTGCCCCATGCTATATGTTCAGAGAATATTTATTGAACAAATGAATGACAGTGAGGTTAACACTTTTTCACATATTAGACATTCAAAAAAAAGGAAACAGTAAAGATCTGAGCTGAAATTAAGAAAACACAAAACCAATAAAGAAAATTAGTAAAACCGAAAGATTATTTTTTTAGAAGATTAATAAAATTGATAAACTTCTAGCCAGACTGTCAGGGAGAAAAAGAGAGAGAAGATACAAATTACCGATATCAGGAATGAGAAAGTGGACATCACAACAGATCCTACAAACATTGGAAGGATAATACAGAAAAATAATGAATTTATGCCAATAACTTCAGCTTAGATGAAATGAACAAATTCCTTGAAAGACACAAACTACTAAAGTTTATGCAAGAAGAAATTTAGAAGAAGATCTTATGACCCTGGGTTTGGCAAAAGTGTCTTAAGAAGGACACCAAAAACCCCACAAAGTATAAAAATCAATAAACTGAGATTTGTCAAAATTAAAAATTTTGAACTTTTTCAAAATTAAAAGACACTGTGACTGAAATGAAAAGGCTAGCCACAGACTGGGAGAGACTATTTGCAAAACATATGTTCAACAAAGGACTTGTATTTAGAATATAATAAGGAAACAAACAATCCAATAAAAATGGGTAAAAGATTTGAACACAGACTTTGCCAAAGAATATATGGAGATGGCAAATAAACATATGAAAATATATTCAACAACATTAGTCATTAGGAAAATGCAAAGTGAAATCATAATGAGATAACCACTACATACCCACCAGATTGGCTAAAATTACCAACTGTTGATGAGGATGTGGAGCAACTGGAACCCTCATAAACCACTAGTGGGAATGTTTACGAAGTTAAGCGTACATCTACCGTAAGATCCAGCCTACTCCTAACTGTTTGCTTCTAAGATCTACTCTTAACTGTTTGCTCAAGAAAAATGAAAGAATCTGTTTACATAAAAGCTTGTACGTGAATGTTCATAGCTGCTTTATTTATTATAACCCCAAACTAGAAACTTCTGAAATGCCCATCAGCAGATGAATGGATAAAGAAATTGTGGTATAACCATATAACAAAATACTACTCTGCAACTGAAAAGGAACAAACTATCGACACACACACGAACATGGATGAATCTCAAAATAATTATCCTGAATGAAAGAAGCCAGACCAAAATGAATACACACTATATGATTCCATTTATATAAAATTCTAGAAAATGTAAACTGATTTATCATGACAGATACAAAAATTAATGGTTATTTGGGACCAGAGGAAGTGGAGAAGAATGAATTAGGAAGGGACATGAGGAAACTTTAGACACTAATGCATATGTTTATAATCTTGATTGTGGTGATGGTTTCATGGGAGTATACACGTGTCAAAACTCATCAAATTGTTCATCTTAAATATGTGCATTTTGTTTTTTGTCAATTATACCTCAGAAAAACTAAAAACAAGTAGAGGAGACTGTATTATTTAAAAATGTCATAAAACTCAAAGAGAGGCTGTGGAAATATTCTAGACCATAGCTGTCCAATAGAACACTCTGATAATGGAAATGTTCTGTATCTGCCCTGGACAACACAATGGTCAGGAGCCACGTGTGGCTATTGAGCACTCGAGATGTGGGCAGTGCAGCTGAGGAACTGAATTGTTAATTGTATTTAATTTTAATCAATTTTAATTTAAATCACCACATTAGACAGCATGGTTCTAGATTAAAGGAGACTAAGCATATATGAAAACTAAATACAGTCTCTGATGCTAGACTGGATTCTGTGTTGGAGGGTGAAAAATGCTATAAACAACATTATTAGATCAACTGAAAAGATTAGAATATGGTTGGCAGATTAAATAAAAGTATTGTATCAATGTAAATTTACGAAGTTTATAACTACCCTGTGGTTATATAAGAGAATATCCCTCCCCTTAGGAAGTACACACTTTATATTTAAGGGAAAAGGACCATGATGTATGAAACACCTTCAAATAGTTCAGAGAGATGGCCAAATGATCAAGCAAATGGGGTAAAATTGCATAATTTTAGTTGCATAAATTCCATGAAACATTCAGCTAAGCTCTCTCTTCCCACACTGTAATCTGGCAAACAACACCCAATTTTCATTTTGGTGGCTCTTACATGAACCAAGATGAGGAAAGCATGTTCACAAATTCATTTGTTGCATAAACATTTTATAACGTGTCAAGAGGGTTCTCTCAGGGGGCCCATATCCCTAAACAGAGAAATAGCTTTGTTGAGAGATCCCTTCATGGCATGAGTTTTTGAAGCATTGGATTTTACCCATTTAGGAAAAATTAAGACTGAAAACCCCTGTTTTTCATATGCTAGCTTTATTATTTTGTTCATTATTCTTATGATTTTTCTTTCTTTCCAGAGATAGACTACTGTGCCTCACCTAATCACGGATGTCAGCATGAGTGTGTTAACACAGAAGATTCCTATTCCTGCCGCTGCCTGAAAGGCTTTACCCTGAATCCGGATAAGAAAACCTGCAGAAGTAAGTCACACTGGAAGTTGGAGAAGGGCTTGTTCTGCTCAACTCCTTTAGTTAGTTTTCCTTTCCTTGCAAATCTTAAGAAAGATGTACTTGTACTCAGCATGAATTTACTAACATTGTTCTGCCCTTTATTTCATCTTTGAGCTCACTAGATCCTATTTTGGGAATGATTTTTAGAGACTGAATAGACCAATTCTGGCCATTGTATTCATTTAGCAAAGTTGGAGCCCACGCTGAAGCTCCCACCTACCTGAAATGAGGATGCACTCTGCCTCCTCATCCCCACAGCATGGATTTGGGACTTTGAGAGAGAAAAGGCTGGGCTCAGAAAAGGAGCTGGTTTCTTCCAGTCCTGCAATATAAGACCTGATGGCTGCCGAGACAGGGGAAATTGCAGTTCTCTCCTCTGTGGTAGGAAGAAAAGAGGAAAAGTAAGACACCGGGGCATCCACATAGCATTCAAGGGGTACAGGGTGTCAGCAGGATGACATTGAGGAGGTACTGAATGACTCAAATGCCTGTCATCTGGCACATCAAAGGGTATGACCAGAGATCTGAGCATGGACCCCAAAAAGGATCTCTTTAAACCAGACTGTCCTGAGAGCCCACTAGAATGGAAGGCCCACAAGGACAGAGGTGGTTGTCTTTTTCTCATTGCTGAATCCTCAACAGCTCCAAGAGTGCTTGGCATACATAGATGTCACACAATATTTGTTAAATAGATGAATGAATATGAATGTCTCTGAGATGGAGTATCCTGGAGAAATTGCAACTATTACTTGAATTCTTGGATCTCATTAGAAAAGTGGCCTTGTTAAGGCATGCAAGTTGTGAATTTTTTTCAAAAAGTATTCCCTTAGGCAGTCCACATTTATGCAAACTTTTGAATCATTTGGGGTCTCCGATGTCATTCACAGACCTCTCTGGAGCTGCCATTCAGGGACGTGTTTTCCTATATGCTCCTTCACTCATTCCTTCCTGATGATATGTACAGCAGTGTTCTGCGTTGCAGGATGGCATTTTCAAAGGCTTAACTGTGTATCTCTTCTGAAAAGCACTGTGGGCTTTACCGCTGAATCCAGAAGAGTCACATTCTGCTTTTAGCACAGCTTAACTCACATGCTCATTCTAATATGATATGTACAGCAGTGTTCTGCGTTGCAGGATGGCATTTTCAAAGGCTTAACTGTGTATCTCTTCTGAAAAGTACTGTGGGCTTTACAGCTGAATCCAGAAGAGTCACATTCTGCTTTTAGCACAGCTTAACTCACATGCTCATTCTAATAAGTGTTAAATCTTATATAGTGGCAGATGGTTGCAGAGCCTGTATTTTGAAACTGAGCCTCTTATAAACGATAATTCCCACTGCCTTGCCTGGATACAAACCCTGGAAACATTCAAGCATTAAATGGGAATTTTAATTGAGAGCATTCAGAATGTGATAATAATTAGATGGACTATTTTCCATTAGACCACACATGCCTACAACATGTTAGAGGGTCAAATTTTCTAGCCTGGCACTCTGTGCTGTTTACACCTTTTTCTAGGGGTGAGTGTTTCAGAGGCTGACCGCACCCAGGGAAAATCACTCACAGGTGGACTCATATTTGTAGACTCAAAGCTCTTTTGTGGGGGATAATTAGATCAGGTTCAACTCAGACATTCAATGTGGTTGCAAGTTTCCTTGGGTTGTTAATGGAGGGGATAAAGGAAATAAGTTAGGCACGCAGCCTAACTCATTGGTGGAGGAGAATTTGCTTGAAGCTCTGCGTCTCTTACCAAGCATCTAAGATTATCTTGAATTCTGCCACTCCCACTGCAAATTGGCCCATACATGGTGCAGGCAGGAGTCCCTAATGCCCATTCATGTACATCAGTGGTTGTATATCGTTATTTCATTTCCTCTTTAGCCAGGTGCCCAACTTTTTCATCCAAGAAAAACAGAATTAGTTCCTAAAACCCGATGTCCTCAGCAGCCCTTCTGCCAGGGTCCTGCCCCATCACTACGTTTTCCATGGTCTTGCAGTGAACCCCACCCTTGACTCCTGAGCACAGCCTCTTGGAGCTGCCCCTGACTTATGCTTGCACTCAGTCATTTTTGGCAGCCAGCTGTAAACGGAAGTGAGTGCTCGCTGTCTCTCTGGAACATAAGTGGAAGAATTTGCCAAGAAATTGGGTTTAAAATCTGGAGTTTGTTATTAGGAGTCTGAGGTCCCTCAAATCGTCTGAGCATTACAAATCTCGAGCTCAGAGTACAGACATTTACATTTAACAGGAGGTTGATGGATGTGGGCTATTTTCAAATCTAATAAATCTATTTTTCAAAAGAATTTGATGTCATCCAATTAAACTGGAACAAAAAAAAGTTCAAGGCAGAATCCTAATGAAGAAAAGACTCTAGGCCATGATTTGTTCTTCCTCATCCTCCTACTGGAGAGTGTTGTCATTGATTTGAGGCATAAATTATTAAGGGAGCGGTACAAAGCAGAGACACTGGGACTGACCTAGCTGTCTAGGTGGAGACCTGGGTGGGATCAGATGTGAGTGTCACCCACGTGCTGGGCTCTGGATTCCTGATTCTGGTACCACAGTGGGTGGTCCCTGCAGCTGGAGATGTCACACACTGAAAGGCAGGGGTAACGTCCACAGGTTGAACTGAGCCAGGAGATGTGAGGTCCGGTCTTCCAGTGTCACTTGTATTGGCTGTGTGACCTCGGGAAGGCTACTTTCTATTTCTATCAACCTGGATTTCCTAAACTGAAGGAACAGGACTTTCTGATTCAACATTTTGTTGCCTGTCCAACTTTTCTGAAAGTTACTATCTGTACCACTCAGCTGGTATAATTTACTGCCTGGGGTCACTAATCTTTCATGTTTTTAATCTTACCTTTTTTTTTTTTTTTTTTTTTTTGGCAGCTGGCTGGTACAGGGATAGGACCCTGGACCTTGGTGTTATCAGCACCACGCTCTAACCAACTGAGCTCACTGGCCAGCCCCTGTAGTCTTACCTTCTTAGTTAGGTCTCCAACTCTTTCATGAATCGGCACTCATGAAGACCCTTTCATTTGTTACCTGACAGTCCTACCATCTGACCTCACAGGGGTTACGGGGCACTCTAGGCTTTAACAGATAACGTTACATCCAAGCTCAGACCATGTGGACCACTTCACAGTTTGTGAGGGGAGCTAACAGATATGGGTGCCTCAGTGAATACTTAATGAATGAATGAATGAGTGAATGAACATCTAAATAACACACACATGAGGAAATGTGACACGAGTGTGTGAGGAAAGCAAAGAGCTGCCCGTGAACCTCTGCTGCGAGCAACCGTTTGGAGAGGGGTCCCTTTCGAATTGCTGCTCGTCGGACAGCTGATGATAACCTCCTGAAGAATCTAAATGATTTTCCATTGGATTATTTTGTGTGCAGTGCTTTTTTTTTATTTTTTAACATTTTAAATTAATTTTTTATTGACAATTGTACACATTTATCGTGTACATGTTGTTTTGAAATATGTACATGTAAATCTTTCTTAAAAACAATGCTGGCTTTTTTTATTGTAGTAAAATATACATAATGTAAAATTTACCATTTTAACCATTTTTAAGTGTACTGTTCAGAAGCATTAGGTACATTCACATTATTGTACAACTATCACCACCTTCAATTTCCAGAACTTTTTCGTCATCTCAATCTGAAACTCTGTACCCATTAAACAATAAATCCCCATTCCCGCCCACACCGCCCCCAGCCCCTGGCAGCCACCGTTCTACTCTCTGTCTTTATGAGTTTGATTATTCTAGGTACTTCATATAAGTGGAATCATGCAGCATTTGTCCTTTTCTGACTGGCTTATATCACAACATGGTGTCTCCAAGATTCATCTGTGTTGTGGTATATGTCAGAATTTCCTTTCTTTTTGAGGCTGAATAATATTCCATTGTATGTAAACATCACATTTTTTATCCATTCATCCATCGATGGACGCTTGGTTGCTTCCACCTTTTGGCTATCGTGAATAATGTTGCTATGAACATGGGTGTATATACCCCAAAGTGAAATTACTGGGTCATATAATAAATTCTATAATAATTTTTTGAGGAAACACTATGCTGCTTTCCACAGTGGCTAGATGGTGGCTTTTTAAAACAGTGTTGACTGAAGATAACTTCACCTTTCCCTGATAGTGTAATGAAGTGATTCCCCCAGGCCCTGCACCACATGGCTCAGACTTTGTGTTCTGCGTGTGTTTGTTGTTTGTATGTGGCTTGTGTTGTATTGCCAGGCCTATTCTTCTCTGCCGAAGCCCTTTACTTGTTTCCTGGCACTCGGTTACATCCTGCACAGGTGAGGTTGTGGATGAGGTCCAGGCAGACGAGCTAAAACTGCACACAGCTGAGAATATTCTGCTTCTCCTCGTGCAGAAGGAATGAGTTGCAGAGAGAGTTCCAAGGGGTCAATGACACCACAAGGTGACATCTCTTCTTTTAGGCCCTGCATAACCAGCCTGATCTGTCTCCTCATACTCCAGCCATCCTCAGCTCCTTGCAGCCCCCAGTGCACCCCACACCCTCACCCTCAGGCTCTGGTGTTCATTGTTCCTGAGCCCTTGCTCTCTGTTCCCTCCTGTCCCTTTCCCTGACTAACTCCCCCAGCTCCTTAAGACCTCCGGTTGGCCATCACCTCTTGGGGAAGATACCCCTGACCCCCAGGGCTCAGTGGGGCCCTCCTCTGTGCTCTGTGTTGTCTTATGATTGATTGTCATTTCCCTGTCTGCCTCCTTGCTAGAGCATGAACCCCTTGAGGGCAGGGGCTCGGTCTTGCCATCACATTCCCACCACTCACTCAGGACTTGGTACTTGGTTGGCAAATGAATGAATGATCAGCTTCTGGTTCACTTCAGCAGGCAGCACCCACCAGCTCTCTCCATGGGGGCTTGTGGGAGCCCTGAGGGTTGACCTCCCGGCCCTGGGAGAAGCCCAGTCTGAAGGAGGGTCTGCCCTTTCTCCCCTCAGGGATCAACTACTGTGCGCTGAACAAGCCGGGCTGTGAGCACGAATGCGTCAACACAGAGGAGGGCTACTACTGCCGCTGTCGCCGGGGCTACACCCTGGACCCCAATGGCAAGACCTGCAGCCGTGAGTGTGCCCCAGGGGCTGACGGAGGTGGGGCCCACGCACAGACCCAGGGCTCACTAGCAACCAGTCACTTCTGATGCTCCCCTGTTTCCCGTGGGCCTGATGGTCCTTGCCTCAGTTTCATCATCCATTAAATGGGACTGTTAATACTACCTACCTAACAGGTTGGGTTGCAAAGATTAAAAGAATCAAAATGTATAAAACACTTAGAACAGTGCTGCTAGGCATAAGCACTCAATAAATATTAACTGATATTATTATTTGTTGTTGAGAGGATTTACTAAGTCAGACAGGTCTGAATTCAAAGCCAACCTCTACTGCATACTAGATGTGTGACCTTGGGCAAGTTATTTAACTTCTCCAAGCTTTGGTTTCCCATCTATTTAAAAAAGTGAAGATAGTAATAGCATTGGTCCCTTAGGGTGATTATGGGGGGAAATCAGGACCATTTCAATCTCTTAGCCTAGTGCAAGGTAAACATCCAATCAAGGATGACAGTTCGTATCATGGAACCTGTGAAAATGACCAGTGCTGGCTCCAGTTTGGGACAAGAGGTCAGAATGCACAGACCTGGGAAAGCAGTGGGCTACATAGGCTGATCTGAGAGCAGAGCTGAGAAACGTGGGATTTTTTGTGAAGTTTTTCCTAATTTTCTTGTGTCGAGGCCACAGCAAAGCTCCACTTGGTGATGCAAACACATGGTAGGCTGATCTGAGAGCAGAGCTGAGAAACGTGGGATTTTTTGTGAAGCTTTTCCTAATTTTCTTGTGTCGAGGCCACAGCAAAGCTCCACTTGGTGATGCAAACACATGGGAACTCGCAGCCTTTGCCAGCTGGACGGTTCCATCGTGTTTTATGAGGCACAGTCTCCACTGGTCCAGGCCAGAGGGGGTGGGAGCGCATGAACGCCGCGGTGGAGCCCTGTGACCCTGGCCTGCTGTGAGAGGGGCTCAGTGACATGGGTTGCGTAGAAGGGGCCCTTTGTGTGGCTTTCCACCCAGTGGGCCACACATCTGCTCCAGCTTTGGAGACAGAGACAGATTGTGAATGAGAACAGTGCAGCTGTTGAGCATTTGGACCCTAAACTGCCAGGAAGGGAAGTTCACAGATGAAGTATGAGGTCCAGCCGACCTCAGGAAAACTGGTTCCCCTTCAGTCTTCAGAGGGAACAGAGAGCCTGATCTCAGACGGCAGAGGACTTTTGATCTAGAAAGTTGGTGCAGAAGTCAGTACCCTGCTGTGCCTTTGCCTCTGGATGTCTCCGAGTGCTTCTGAGGAGCCAGTGGGGAGCAGGCCGTCTTCTATTCGACAAGGAGATGCCCTGTGACTGTGGATCTGTGCAAATCCTGCGTTTTTCCAGGAGTGCGGGGTCTGCCAGCTGATGGCCCTATCAGGTATCCTGGGGCAGACTGGGCATGACCTGGCTGAGTCCACCTAGGCCACCAGGGACTGTGGCCTGCCTGCCTCTCTCTCCCAGCAATGCCCAGAGAAGCCTAGCAGAGCTTAGAGGGCGGGCCAGAGAAATCGGGGCCCACATTTCTCTCCAAGTCTAGTCAACTCTAAGAAAGCATAAACCAAGCCATTTCTGTCTAGGAGTTCCCAGAGAAAGCCATGGTCTTCTGCTCCTGAGGGCTCAGGGAGCCCCAGGCAATAATGACAGCAAGCCCCAAGAAGGCGCTCGCTCTGTGCAGGCAACGCTGAGTGAGCTGACCATGCGCCAACTCACGTTATCCTCACAACAGACCCATAAGCCAGCTACATTCTCATCCCTGTTTAAAGATGGGGAGGGGCTGGATGGTTAGCTCAGTTGGTTAGGGCGAGGTGTTATAACACCAAGCTCAAGGATTTGGATTCCCATACCAGCCAGCTGCCAAAAACACACACACAAAAAAATCAAAAGATGGGGAAGCTGCAGCACAAAAGGATGAAGTCACTTTCCTGGGGTCTCATAACTAGTAAATGGTGGGACCAGGATGAACACACAGGCATGTGGTTCCCAAGATCCTGCATTTGTTTGCTGTAGTTGCATCTGCCAATGGAATGTTCCAGAAGGCACAGGTCCCAGGCCTTGCAGAAGTGAAGAGGCCGACCTGGTGGCTCTGCACAAGGCCTCCAGTGTCTGTCCAGTCTCTGGGGTACATTTTCTCCATCAAGGAAATGTGGGAGGCAGCCTGCAGGGCCGTCTGTGGAGCTGCTCACCACAGCTGTGTGTTCACTAGCCTTCAGTGTTCCCTGCCCAGGGACCAGCTGCACGGCGTCCAGGTGCCAGGATGGGCCACACATGCAGGCCCAGGCTTTGGTTTGTTTTCTGAATCTGGATGTCTTGCTTATGGGGGTAAAAAAACCCAAAACACTTTTTTCTTTTTTATTTTCAAGTAGAAATGAAACTATACAATTAATTCTTCCTCAGCATTACTTGATAAAATAATAAGCATTCATTAAATGCTTGCTGTATGCCAGCTGCTGTTCTGAGGGCTTTACTCATACCAATTCCTCTCATTCTTGCCACATTCCTAAAAAAAAGCAATCGTCATCATCCCCATTTCTCAAGTCAGGAACTGATGGCACAGAGAGGCCAAGCCACTGCCCAGCATCCATCACTAGGAAGTGACAGAGGTGGGATTTGAGCCCAAGCAGTTCGAGGCTAGAGCTCTCATTCCTAAGCACTAGTCATCAGCTGTGTGGCTTTGGTCAAGTGCCTAGACCTTGCTGAGCCTCGCTTTCCTCTCTCTGAAATGGAAATCACACCTGCGCTCGGCATCACCCTGAGGTTGCAGATTGTGCCTACCACAGCCCTGGCAGAGTGCTGCGGTCACTAACACTAGGGACAGCATTTCCCAGTCGCGGGAGCTGTACACACTTTACTCTCCAAACAGAGAAATGGCTGGTTTTCCAGAGACCAGTGGCGTGCGGTAGAATGGCTCGTTTTGCTTCCAAGAAGGTTGTGTTTTTCAGTCCCCATTGCTGGTGGGGCGTTTCCCCCTCAGTTCCTTTATGTTTCCGTGTGTGTGACAAACGCAGGGGTGGACCACTGTGCGCAGCAGGACCATGGCTGTGAGCAGCTGTGCGTGAACACGGAGGAGTCCTTCGTCTGCCAGTGCTCGGAAGGCTTCCTCATCAACGAGGACCTCAAGACCTGCTCCAGTGAGTCCTCCATGCTTCTCTCGTAGGCGACAGTTTGCAGCAGGAATAAAGCCTGTAGAGCACGGCAGGTTGTGTGTGGTCCCTGTCCCCTGCCCTTCTCTGTGCTCGGGGAGATTAGATGTCCACCCAGGGGGAGGGTAAACATGCCAGTCACTTGATTCCCATAATCACAGCTGGAGGCTGTGGGGATCTTACCTGGGTTTTGGTTTTGCAGGGGTGGATTATTGCCTGCTGGGTGACCATGGTTGTGAATACTCCTGCGTCAACACAGACAGATCCTTTGCCTGTCAATGTCCCGAGGGACACGTGCTCCGCAGTGATGGGAAGACCTGTGAAAGTGAGTGTTTGAGGTCCTGCGACAAGCGGGACCTGGCACAGGCAGTCTGTGGGTGTGGGCACGCTGCCAACGTGTACATGTGCCTGTGTGTCCTCTCTCCGGGCTTCACTGGGCCCACATGAATGGGTGTGACTGAACCTCTTAGTCATTTGAGCCCTGGTGGCTGCTTCTCCCTCTGCCCCATGCTTCCTCCCCTGACTCCCTGGCTTTTTGGCGGCTTTTTGCTGTTTCCACAGTCTGCTTCATTGTCATTCTGAAGCTGGGCAGAGCCCTAGTTCTTAGCTCTCTCTGCTCTGCACATTGCCAGCCAGCACTGCACATGAATAATAATGTGGGCCATTTACTGATTGCTGGCTGCAGGCCGGGCACTGTGCTAAGCAGACGTGCTATTGCATCCCAGTGACAGATGAGGAGACTGCAACTCAGATCAAGTAAAGAGCCTGAGGTTTCCAGCTACTAAGTGGTGGGTTCAAGCTGTGCTCTGTGTGACTCCAAAGTCAGTTGTAGGAGAAGCCGAGGCTCCTGAGAAACCCTTTGTCCTCCTACCTGATCTCCGTAATCTGGCAGCACATGGCGAGGTTGACAATGATGGTTCCTGGGTATATACACACATATGTCCTTGCAGCTGGTCCCAACTCCTGCTTTCATTAATCATCATCATCATCATCATCATCATCATCATAGTGCTCCCAGACCTCCTTCTCTCCTTCACTCAAGAATGCTGTTGTTTGCTGCCCTGTAATCCTGTTTCCAAGTGGACCGAGATAAAGAATTTTATCATTAATCATCATCATCATCATCATCATCATCATCATCATCATCATCATCATCATAGTGCTCCCAGACCTCCTTCTCTCCTTCACTCGAGAATGCTGTTGTTTGCTGCCCTGTAATCCTGTTTCCAAGTGGACCGAGATAAAGAATTTT
>NW_007727267.1:423639-426763 GCF_000696425.1 Galeopterus variegatus
ACAATGATGGTTCCTGGGTATATACACACATATGTCCTTGCAGCTGGTCCCAACTCCTGCTTTCATTAATCATCATCATCATCATCATCATCATCATCATCATCATCATCATCATCATAGTGCTCCCAGACCTCCTTCTCTCCTTCACTCGAGAATGCTGTTGTTTGCTGCCCTGTAATCCTGTTTCCAAGTGGACCGAGATAAAGAATTTTAAAATAGTCACTTTAAGAGTAGGGATCAGAAATGGAGGAAAAGGACCATAATTTACCTTCCCCATCCTGCTGGTCTTTCTGGTGATAGGGCCAAGTTCCCTGACCACTGATACACTGTGACCACAACCTAATTTATCCACCCTTTCATATCATCCATTCTCAAGGGCAGATGATCTGACCACACAGCTGGGCATGCGTCTCTCACTGTGCGGCCATGAGAAAATCTTTCCCCAGTTTGGGATAGATTCTTGAGTCCCGGCAAATGGGTTATCCATGTTATGGCTTGCTATGGCTCCCTGCCCAGCTGTCTCCTGGACTGCTGCAGCCAGCTTGGGGGACAGGCACTGGGGGTGCAGAGAAAGGGTGGATGTGTTGAATTGCAGCTATGTTTCAGTGCATGCCAAAGCCAGATATAAGGGGTTTTCTAAGATTGTTTTAATTCTCCATTGTTTTAAACTTTTTATGCCCTTCCTCAGTCCTCCTTATTACTATGATAGTCAGGAACTAATTATAAGATGGTTGGGGGACTTCTAAGAAATTCTCATGGACCATTCTGAATAAATGCAGCCCATTCTCCTTTGAATTTTGCATCCCCTCCCCAGCCCAGGGCCACATCTGGGTTATGCCTTTGCCACTTTAAATGTTGCCCATTTTCTTATTTGAAATGTTTGTGACTGATAATATAGTGACATCATCTATATGAGTAAGTGTCCAACAGTGCAATTAAAAGGGAATGTTGCTATTTATATATGGTTGTGTCTATATGATACTTGTGAGATAATCAGATGGGTTAGAATTATCCTCGGGAGTGGAACATGAGAGAGGCATTTTACCCACAGCTGATACATATGTGTTGAGCATTCCCCTAGTGGAAGACTTTCTGTCTGCCCCAGAATGATTCAGTCTGACTGCCTTGTCTTGTAATAATGGGCTAGGTTTGCAGTGTGGCCACAGCTAACTGAGGTTTGGGATATATGTTCCCCAGCTCTACACCAGTTGACGAAGAGCTGTAGGACTGACTGCACCTTTTTGGTAAAGGCTGCATGACTGTGGATGGGAAGCCAACTGGGGGTCAGCCAGGCCTGGCTCAACAGATAGGGGTGTCACTGGCCCTTTATAAAGTCATCTTCCGCTTAGAGCCTTGATGACAAGTAGTCTGAAGATCCCTTCACTCACCTTCCAGAAAGTTCTCTGAAGCATGGAGGTAAGGCCCAGGTTCCCAGGGCCCTGGGACGAAGCAGACACTGTTATCCTCATTCCCTGCAGGCACCTTGGGACCTCTGGCCTCTGGAGTGAAGCCCATTCTCTCTTCCTCTCAGCCCCCTGGCCCGCAAGCTCTGATTCCCCCGAGTCTCCCTAGGAGACTTCTTGCCTTGGGCAGTTAAAAGCACAGACTGGAGGTGAGGTCGGAAAGGGAATAGGTGGTCTCTTCTACCAGCTGCAGCTGAAAGGCCTCCTCCTTTACTTTCTAGAAATTCTCTGAGATAGGATAGCCGAGCACCCACTGGCCTGAAAGCTCCTGGAGGTCGGAGGTCGGAGGCCAGTTCTCGTCAGGAGTCAGAGTTCTCAGGGCCAGACCCATAGGAGATGCCCCTCTTCCAGCTACCACAGGCAGATCTGCAAAGGCCTGTCCAGGCCTGAGGCAGCCCTGAGAAAGGTTGGGGAGTATCTGAGTCTGCTCGGGCTGCCATAACAAAATACCATAGATTGTGTGTTGTTTCTTAACCATGGAAACTTATTTCTCAAAGCTCTGGAGGCTGGAAGTCTGAGATCAGGGTGCCAGCATGGTTGGGTTCTGGTGAGGGCCCTCTTCCTGGCTTGCAGATGGCCAACATCTGGCTGCGTCCTTACATGGCAGAGAGCACACATAAGAGTGCGAGTGATCTCTCTGCTGTCTCTTCTTGTGAGGGCACTAATCCTATCGGAGCAGAGACCTACCTCATGACTTTATCTAAACCTGACTATTTCCCAGAGGCCCCAGCTCCAAAGACCATCACATCAGGGGTTAGGGCTTCAGCATATGAATTTGGGGGGATACAATTCAGTTCATAGCAGGGAGTGAGGGGAGAGGACCAGCCTCCGCTTTGTGTATTTGCATTATAGGCTTGATGGAACAGAAGGAAGCTTAGAAGTCTTCCCTTTCTTTTCTGGGAAACTGGCACAGGGAGGAGACCAATGCCCCCAAGCTGGCCCTAGGGGTCAGTGGCAGAGACAAGACAGGAACCTGGGGCCCCCTGACTTCAGGATCTCTCTCTTTTTTTTTTTTGGTTATGAATATTCATGTGATACAAAGCTGATTGTCACCCCTCGTGCCCGTGATGTGGGGGCCAGATTCATACTGGCAGCATACCCATTACCACAAATTCTATTTGTACCCCATGTCCCCCACCCAATTATCCTCAACTTCCCTCCCCCTCCTCCATTCCCCCCCCCTCCACTTTCTATCCCTAGATATGTTCCCTCCCTCTGCAAGTCCAATGCACCACTGTGGTCTTTCTTTCCTACCTTCCTTTCTCTCTTAGCTCCCACATATGAGTGAGTACAAGCAGTATTTTTCCCTCTGTGTTTTGCTTATTTCACCCAACATAAGTTTCTCCAGGCTCATCCATGTTGTTGCAAATGCGAGTATTTCATTCTTTTTTACGGCAGAGTAGTACTCCATGGTGTATGTATACCACAGTTTCCTTATCCAATCATCCATTCATGGGCATTTAGGTTGGTTCCATGTCTTGGCTATTGTAAACAGAGCTGCGATGAACATGGGAGTACAGGTATCCCTTCAACATGATGATTTCCATTCCTCTGCATATATACCCAGAAGTGAGATTGCTGGATCATACAGAAGATCAATCTACAATTGTTTGAGAAACCTCCATACTGTTTTCCATAGTGGTTGTACTAATTTACAGTCC
>NW_007727267.1:427353-428000 GCF_000696425.1 Galeopterus variegatus
CTCACCAGCATTTGTTATTCACCATCTTTTTTATTATAGCCAGTCTAACTGGGGTGAGGTGCCCAGTGTGAGTCACCCTCGAAAAGTATATCAGTCCAGCTGCTTCTTGGTTTGTCTGAGAAAAAGCGACTACAGAGTTAGCAAAGGCTTGGCTGCTCCTAGTTTTATTATAAGGAAAGTCAGGAGACGGTGTAATTCTATCTGTTTGCCTCTGGCTACCCTCTGGCAGGCAGCCACGGTGGCTTTCCCCTCTGGGCTTGGGGTTGGTTTTAATAACCTCTTACATGGAGCCCCAGACACAAGACTGCTGTTTGTCATCACTGCCAGGGGGCAAGCCCACAGAATGCATTACCCCACAATTGCGGCACCACACACATCTGTGACTCACCAGATGTGTAATCCAGCTGTGGGGAGCACAGTCTGTGTCCGTGTGCGGGGCTGCTAGACATGGGCACTAAAACCTGTGCTACGTCCTGAAACCGCTGATCGTCCTGATCACACATCGCAGACCCCGTTCACAATGAGGGTTTAATGACATGTCTGTCTCTTCCTTTCCTGTGGAAGGAAGAGGATCCTCTTTGAGAGGGAAAATGTTTCCTTTCTACCCCCTGAGATTTCTCATGAGCCCTCTCACCCACTTCATTTAA
>NW_007727267.1:428235-429064 GCF_000696425.1 Galeopterus variegatus
GAAAATGTTTCCTTTCTACCCCCTGAGATTTCTCATGAGCCCTCTCACCCACTTCATTTAAGTGATGGTTCCTAACCAAGTCTATCTTCACTCTCCTCTCTGGGATTTGAGTCTAGGGACTTCTTTAAGCTCTTGGTTCATTTATTTTTCTTCTCTACAAGTGTTTACTGTGTACTTGCAGTGTTCTGGGTGCTGGGGATCCCTCGGGCTGGCACAGATTTGGTTTCTGCCCTGACAGAGTTTAGTGTTTCTTGGAAGAAGGCTATTAAAGATGTAGAGTCCATTCTGCGTGGTGAGAGTAGTGATGTGGAAAGGAGAGGTGCCCCAGGAGCACGTGGCAAGGGACCGTCCCCTAGTCTAGAGAAAGGTCTTTAGCCTGACCATACATGGTCAACTAGAGGTTGAATGGAGAGAGCTAGCCGGAGATGGAGGGGAGAGCTTCCCAAGTGCGGGAAACAGCCCGTGCAGGCCCAGATCCAGAGAGCACACCACAGGAAGTTCAGTTTTCCGAGTACTGAGTACTGAGCATGAGAGGTAGACTGGCGAGATGCAGGGACGCAGGCGGGACACATCGCCTACAACCTTTAGAGTTACAGGAGACTTTCTGGCAGCCGGCCTCCCTGGAGAAATCTATTTTAGTTTGTCTTCTGAGAATCTACCAGGCTGTCTGAGCAGACCCTGTTGTGCTAGGATGTCCAGTGGACGTGCAACTGGACCAGGGAACATGGCGGTGATAGATTAGCAGTCTAGTATCACCTCTGCCCCTACGACAACTAAGGCAAGTCACCTCTGCAGGTTAAGGGACCTCGGAAAAGTCACTTCTCCTTCC
>NW_007727267.1:429937-431630 GCF_000696425.1 Galeopterus variegatus
GGAACTGGACATTTTGCTGAACAAATGTGAATTGTGCATTCTGCAAAGCTGGCGTGTGGGTTGGAGTGAGGGGCCTGGCTGACCGCAGCACCCACATCCCACGGGGTTCTCATTGAAATCTCTGCACAAAGATCCTGTGGGGCAGATCTAATTACCCTCGATTTTCAGGGTATAAAGCTGAGGAAATGTTTCCTTTTATTCAATAGTTCTTTACAGGGGCCCATTATGTGCCAGGCATTATGTTAGGTGCTGGGAGATAAAAGAGAAGGAAAATACAGTCCACGGTCTCTTGGAGATCA
This sequence comes from Galeopterus variegatus, assembly GCF_000696425.1. Lineage (NCBI taxonomy): Eukaryota > Metazoa > Chordata > Mammalia > Dermoptera > Cynocephalidae > Galeopterus > Galeopterus variegatus. The sequence continues at coordinate 430,237 of NW_007727267.1, forward strand.
TAGCCCATGTGGTCATAGCCCAGTGAGGAGGTGGACATGAATCCCCAAAAATCACGCAAATAAGTGTTCAACTTGATGCTACTGTAAAGGCAGATACATGGTGCTTTGAGGCCCTGTATGGGAGATCAGGGAAGACTTCCTGAGATGTGAGTGATGAGCTGGAGGAGGAGGAAGGTTAACTAGGGGAAGGAGGCAGTGGACCCGGAGGAAGGAGCCTTCCTGGGAGAGGACCAGCTGTGCAAAGCTGGAGGGCAGGTCCTGCCAGCCTTGCCAAGAATTTCCTGTCAAGGATTTCCCATCTTATTCAAAGGCTCTTGGGAAGCATTAAAGGATCCCAGGCAGAGGGAAAGAGGGGTGTGAGCAGATTTGCACTTTGGAAGGAAGTCTCAGGCCACAGTGGGGGGGACAGACTAGATGGGGTCAAAGCAGGTGTGTGGAGACCAGTTAGTAGACGATGCTACAGTCCAAGAGAAAGATGACGACGTTCGGCTCCTGGTGGTGGAGGCATAGNAGACGATGCTACAGTCCAAGAGAAAGATGACGACGTTCGGCTCCTGGTGGTGGAGGCATAGAACAATCGGGGCACTTGGGAAGGTCTCTGCACATAGGTCTGTGTCCACTGCCAGTGTCTCACCTGTGGTGGTTCATCGGAATCATCTGTGGGGCTTTTAAAAAATCCAGAGGCCCAGGCAGCACCCCTGAACCCCTCAATCAGAAACTGAAACAGAGATTATCCTACATTGTTAATGGGAGTAAAACTTGAAATAAACTCTTTGGAGGATGATTTGGAAATATTTATCAGCTTTTAAATGTCCATATCTTTTACCTAGGCAATTCCACTTCTGGATGTTTATCATTCAGACAGGCCTCCACGTCGTATGCAAAACTATGTACACAAGAGTATCCACTGCAATGGTGTTTGTAATGGCAAAAGACTAGGAACTACCCAAATGCCCATCAAATAAGAGACTGGCTAAATGAATTATGGTGCAGCCTTTAAAAATAACGATGTAGGATATCGAAGGTGAGAGTGAGGCTTACTTTTAACTGTTAACCCTTTGTTTCCCATAAGAATTCATTTTTATTTAAATTTCGTTTTATTTTTATAATAGGCAAGAGGTTTACATGGTTCAAAAACGTAAACAATATAAAGACGTACATTAAGAAGTTTTGCTCCCATTCGTGCCCTTCCATCCCATTCCCTACCTCCACCTCCTATCAATAACTGTAGTGGTCACCAGCCTCCAAGATGGCCCCAGGGACCCCCAATAGTATACAGCAAGAACAATGTCATTTCTCAGATTAAGTTCTAAAAGACACTGTGGCTACTGTCTTGGGTGCTCTCTCCCACTTCTTGGTTCATTCACTCTGGGGAAGCCCTGTTGTGAGCATCC
>NW_007727267.1:431992-447494 GCF_000696425.1 Galeopterus variegatus
TTGGGTGCTCTCTCCCACTTCTTGGTTCATTCACTCTGGGGAAGCCCTGTTGTGAGCATCCGTAGGGAAAGGCCAACATGGTGAGGGACTGAAGCCTCCAGCCACCATCAGAGAAGAACTGAGTCCTGCCAATAAGTACACAAGTGAGGTTATAAGCAGACTTGGGTGCTCTCTCCCACTTCTTGGTTCATTCACTCTGGGGAAGCCCTGTTGTGAGCATCCCTAGGGAAAGGCCAACATGGTGAGGGACTGAAGCCTCCAGCCACCATCAGAGAGGAACTGAGTCCTGCCAATAAGTACACAAGTGAGGTTATAAGCAGGTTCTGCAGCTCCAGTGGAGCCTTGAGATGACTGCAGCCTCGTGAGAGACCCTGAGCCAGAACCATCCAGTGAAGCCACTTCCAGATTCCAGGCCCAAATGTGTTGTTGTTTTAAGCAGCTAAGTTTTGGGGTGACTTTGTCAAACATCAATAGATAGCTAATACACCATTTTTATGGTTTATTAAAGCTCCCAGTGCTTCGTTATGTGAATAAAAGCAAATACAGATACCTGTTTTTATTTTCTCCCCTTTCTTACACACACAAAAAAGCATGTACTGTATACCACATTCCATGCTTTTTTTTTTTATTCAATGATATATCCTTGGTATCTCTTCATATCATTACGTAGAGAAATTCCTCATTCTTTTTATAGCTGCTAATGTTCCATTGCACGGAATATTTATTCAGCCAGTCCCCATTGCTGGACACTTTGGGTTGTTTCCCACTTTTGGTTATTACAAACATTGCTGCAGTGAATAACTTGAAAGTATATCTCTTCATATGGCGCAAGGGTGTCTGTAGGACAGAGTTCCAGAAAGGAAGTTGCTGGGTAAAAGGTACATTTTGTAACTTTGTTAGGTACTGCCAGATACTCCCCACATGGTGAGTTTGCCCTTCAGTATGTTTGACTTTTGAATTATGTGCCTGGTTTGCCTTTAAAAATCATCTCTGCAGGAGATTCTGATGCTTGTCTGAGATTGAGAACTCAACCTACTCTACTGTCTCTTGATCAGATGCTCTAAAGAGATGAGGAAGGGAAAGTCTAGAAGTCAAAACTCTCCACGTGCTTTTACAGCATGCAGACAACAAAGATTCCAAACCACTACTAATTTGAAAGCCCAGGAGAACTGAGAAACTGGGCTGGGAGCTCCTGGGATAGCCTGCAGCCAAGGGTGAGGACACACCCCTGTGGGCACGTGACTTCCCAGCCTGCATCGTCCTGGTAAAGGAAAGCAGCACCCATCTGCCAGATGTAGGCTAGACCACTTAGGCTCAGGAAAGCCTGGGCATCAGGGGCCCTTGGGTCTATGTGGGGAGACTCCCCAGCTCTTTAAGGTGGAGGCCTGAGCAGAAGCTAAGAAGACAGGATAGGGCACTGGGGAAGCGCCAGGATGGAAGGGCTACTCAGAGGGGTCTGTCGGGATTATGGCTTGACAAGGCTGGTCTGAAAGAGCTAAAGCTATTTTATTACCTTGGGAAATGGAGTATTCATATTATAAATTCATGGTGGGGGAAAAAAGCTCACGTCCATAGCCAGCCAGCCTCTCTGTCATGGGTCACTGTACTGTACTTCCCACTCTTCTACTACGTGAGGAACTAACCCAAGCCGTTGAGAAATGTTCTGCATTAATAACGAGTCTAGAATGTGCCCAGAGAAGTAAGTCATGTTCAGAGCAAACGTGATGGTCCAACTCTGCTTTGAATCTCTTCTGCAGCTATAATTTCAGTTAATGACATTTTCCTGTTGTTCAGATATTTTGGCAGCACTTCTGCCCAAAGAAAGATAGGCAAAATTCCCTTCTTGTCTGAAAGCTTACTTCAGAATATACCAATGCAGTGTAGTCAGAAAAAAACATGGGATTTATTATCACAAGATAACATTTTTAGCCTGGTTCTTTGATTTATTAACAATTGGTCTTGGCAAGCCATCAACCTTCCCAAACCTTAGTTTCCTTAGCTGGTGAATGAAAATACGAACAGCTGCCTTAACTAAACCACAGGGTGATTCTGAGGACTCCCCTCTAAGGGAAGTACTATAAAAATGCTTCACAAAAAAAGTGTATGGTTTGTGCCTGATTATAAAAGTCATTATATGGTTTGGGGCTTTTATTTAATAACTTCAATGCATATCTATTACAGAAATTCTACTCAGTCTGAAAGTACTGAGGTAACTGTCAGGAATGTGTATGGTTCTTATAAAAAGCCACTGCCCACCTGTCCTCAGTATCAAGCTTTTAAAATGTCAGCCTGGTTTTCACTGGCTCACAAACCTCCTGGTCCCCCAGAAGCCACCCAGCCCTATAGTTGGCAATGCCATCCTTCCCTGTTCAGTCCAGTAACCTCAGCGTCATCCTTGACTTTGCTGTCCTACCCACATGAAGATGGACTCTTCGTATCAATCCACCAGCAAATCTTATAGGATCTACCTTTCAAACACAGCCACAGTGACCATTTCCCACCAGCCTGGTCTGGGCCATCAGGAGGGTTGCAGTAGGCTGCTTCCAGCTCTCCATGCTCTGTCCTTACCACGCTCCCTTCTGTGCAGAGCAATCCTTTTATAACGAAGTCGGATCGTGTCACGCCACTGCTCAATACCCTCCAGTGCCTGCCGTTCTCACTCAGACCTGACCCTTGCCTGTTATTCCCACGTGGTCTGCCCCCGCTGACCTCGTACCCCGCCAGGCTCCAGGTTGCTCTGATGAGTCGGGTCTACTTGCCTTTCCTGAAACGTGCTAAACATGCTCTTATCTCTGCAGTTTGCAAATGCTGTTCTTTCTTGCTGGTTATGCTCTTGCCCAGATACCACCACTTGCTTCCTCTGTTTCTTCAGGGGTCTGTCAGTATCACCTTATCTGACTGCACCATGTGAAATAACAAGCCCTCCCCACACCCCACCCCAGGAGCCACTGTTCTCCTTACCCTGCTTTTTCTCTATAGCACTTTTCCCCACCTGACTTATTGTGTGTTTGCCTACTGTTTATCTTCCACGCACTCTGCTTCCCCCAATGCCAGCTGCCAAATGTAAGTTTCACAAAAGCAGAAACGTTCTTTTATTCATTGTTGTATCTCCAGAGCTTAGAGTAGTGCCTGGCTCATAGTAGGGACTCATGACTATTTGTTGACTGACAATAAATTAATGAATGGATTACCTACGTGTGATACATACATACATGTAAGTATTATAGTTATATGTGAGCCAATGAAGTTAAACATTTGTTGACTGACAATAAATTAATGAATGGATTACCTACGTGTGATACATACATACATGTATTATATGTGAGCCAATGAAGTTAAACTTATTTCCTAACATTTATAGGCCATTTATATCTCTTCTTTGGTAAATTGTCTTTTGTTTATTTTTCCTGTGGAGATGATTACATTGTTTTATTTGTATATGTTCTGTAAATATTAAGCATTTTTTGCTCATAGACATGATTTATGTTCTGAAAATGCACGGTGGGATAAAGCACTGTCTTAATTTAAGGTGACTGAAATGTCTTTTATGATTGAAGAAGTAATTGATGTACGGGATCATTTTTTTCTTCTGTTTTTCTAATTACAATTGGATTTTCAGAATTGGACGCTTGTGCTTTGGGGGACCATGGTTGTGAACATTCGTGTGTAAGCAGTGAAGATTCATTCGTGTGCCAATGCTTTGAAGGGTATATACTCCGGGAAGATGGGAAAACCTGCAGAAGTAAGTTTTTGCTGGAGCTGGTTCATATTACTGTGTCAGACTACTGCATGAAATCCACTATCCTAGTCTCTGTATAAAAAGTCAGTGCTACACAACTGAATGTCATATGGTATCCCAAATGGGATTATGGAACAAAATTACTGTGTCAGACTACTGCATGAAATCCACTATCCTAGTCTCTGTATAAAAAGTCAGTGCCACACAACTGAATGTCATATGGTATCCCAAATGGGATTATGGAACAAGAAAAGGATATTAGGTAAAACTAAATAAATGTAAACAAACTATGGACTTTGCATTAATAATAATGTATCAATATGGGTTTAGAGGACTGGCCAATTAGCTCAGGTGGTAAGAGCTCAGATGGTTAGAGTGTTGATAACACCAAGGTCCAGGGTTCGATCCCTGTACTGGCCAGTGCCCCCCCTCCCATGGGTTTATTAATTATAACAAGTGTACCATATTAATGTACGATGTTAATAATAGAGGAAACTGGATGTGGGGTTTTGCCACTTATTAGCTCTGCCATTTATTAGCTGGGAAAGTTGCTTAAATTCTCTCAGGTTTGTTTATTTATCTTTAATAATGTTGTTATTTCTGGTAGCACAAATCCCTCGCAGAGGCTACCTTGTGATGAGGCCATTCTTACATGTCAGAAAACAAAGCCTCGTAGTTGGGGTCACAACAAGCAGCTTTAGAGTGAACTGCTGCTGTAAATCTCAAGACACCTCTTTGTATAATCAAAGGGGAGTGTGTAACCCTGAGCAAATATTTCCATCCCTATTGGTTATCTTTTTCTGAAGGGTCTCAAAACACTTTACAAAGAGCAATTTGTGTTGACGCTTTTTGAAGAAAAGATGAATAACTGGAATTATTAGTTTCATTTTTCAGACAGGAAAGCCAAGGCTCCCCCAGAGGTTAAGTGACCCTCCTAAATCATATATTATGTCACGGACAAAGCCAAAATTAGATTTCCTGCTACTAATCTAAATTGAGGCTTAATCTCCTAAGTAATCACGCCAACAGTGTTTCCATTCTGATATCAGAAACTATGTCTGCAGAGAGCTGACAATGGCTTGCATTTTTACGAGACACTGAAGTAGGTGCTGGTGAATGACGGTGATGATAGTGAGAAAGTTTGAAGAGTTAGCCGAAATCCCAGCTGCTAAACTTCATCCTCAGTTTTACCTTCCTGCCCCATGGATCCCTGCGCTCAAGTAGCAGCACGATCCAGTGGCTGAGATGGATGGATCCTCCAAGGTGAAGCCCATGTAAACTTTATGTGGGTGAAATTGTTTTAACCTGCTTGCTGTCCTCAGAGAAAGATGTCTGCCGGTCAGTAGACCATGGCTGTGAACACATTTGTGTGAACAGTGATGATTCGTACAACTGCAAGTGCTCAGAGGGATTCCGGCTCGCTGCGGATGGAAAACGCTGCAGAAGTAAGTAGCCTTAAGGTGGAGAAGAACTTTTTCATCTGTGGGACTCAGATGGTTACAGAACTTTATTTCATCTTTAAAATCTTCCTTTATTATCAATGTCATAAATACAAGTTCCTGCCTTAGGAAAACACTCTGAAAGTGTTTTGCTAGAGATCAGTTCAGTAGACCCTTAGTCCTCAGGAATTTCTCAGCCGAGGTGCTGAGTCGTCAGGCTCTTAGCTTCTTTTCATTTTCTCTCAGCTGTCGGTCCTTTCCACAATCGTTGTGTGGATGTCCAGAGCCTAGCACAGTGCCTGGATGGTCACTGGACTGAATTAGAATCTGCCAGTAATCACTACAAGGACTGAGGTTTAACTACAGTGCTTTTTCTTCTCAGCAGACCTTATAAGTAAGGGTGGGAGAGGGACTGAATTTTGGAATTTTCTGTGGGTTTTATTTATCTATTCTTTATATCATTTGCTTTTGTAGGTCACTCAGAACACACTCTTGAGAGTTTAGTTAGAAGGTGTATTAGTCAGCGTTCTCCAGAGAAATAGACCAATAGATATATTTGAGAGTACTTAGCAAAGTTCATGGAAAGGGCTGGCCGGTTAGCTCAGTTGGTTTAGAGCATGGTGCTCATAACACCAAGGTCCAGGGTTCAATCCCTGTACCAGCCAGCTGCCAACCCCCGCCCCCAGAATGTTTGTGGAAAGATAGAATTAAAAGATAATACAAATCTTTCTATGCACTTTTCAAAGTACCTCCATTTGTGTATATATATATATATATATATATATATATATATATATATATACACACATATATGCATGTATGTGGACAGAGAGAGAGATTGATTTAAGGAACTGGCTGACATGACCATAGAGGCTGGCAAACCCTAAATCTGTAGGGCAGGCTGGAGACCCAGGGAAGGATTGATGTTGCAGCTTAAGTCTGAAGGCAGTCTGGATGCAGAATTCCCTCTTCCTCGGCAGACCTCAGTCCTTTTCTCTTAAGGCCTTCAACTGACTGGATGAGGCCTACCTATGTTATGAAGGGTAATCTTCTTTACTAAAAGTCTACTGATTTAAATGTTCATCATATCTAAAAATAACCTTCACAGCATCATCTAGACTGGTGTTTGGCCAAGCAACTGGGCACCATAGCCTAGGCAAGGTGACACATACAGTGAACCATCACAGTACCCAAAGGAAGAGAGAGACATGGACACACGAGCTCAGCGAGGTGGGCATTAGAAGATGTTATAAAGGAGGTTTGAACAGAGATAGATTCTTTTTTAAAAAAGGATTACTTCCGTGATCTCTCCTTACATGATGATTCAATCCAGCTCATTTCTACACTGATGGGATTGTTCTCCTCTCACTACATTTTCCTCAGGGAAGGATGTCTGCAAATCAACCCACCATGGCTGTGAACACATTTGTGTTAATAATGGCAACTCCTACATCTGCAAATGCTCAGAGGGATTTGTTCTAGCTGAGGACAGAAGACGGTGCAAGAGTAAGTGATCTGAACTTGGCTCTCCGCTTTAATTTGGTTTTCCAGCAACTGCTTTTTGGAGTATTTTCAGGCAACAAATCCCTCACCTCTGCTTCTCCCATAAATATAAATGCGTATGCACAAATACAGAATGGGGAAGAGAAGTCTTAACTGTAGCACCTGCAAAAACACTTTTGGTTTTAGTTGACAATAAGTTCATTATCAGTCAAAGGCTAGAGTACTCTTAAACTGAATAAGAATATCTGTCTCTTCAGAGTAGAGGAAGGAAAACAAAACAAAATAAAAGAATATGTGGACAAGGCAAGTAGAATTGTGCTCTGCTCTATGCTGGAGAATTACACTTAGTTCTGGCCATGGTACTTTAGGAAAAGAGATGAATCAAAGGTTTAAACATAAAAAACAAAACAAAACCACAAAACAGCAGAAGAAATCTTGAGAGAAGTATTTTATAATCTCAGAGTAAAGTTTTCTAAACGTGACATGAAATTTAAAAGCCACAAGGGGGGAAATATATAGTAAGAGGTTAAAGCTACAGTATCTTTTTTAACCTATTAGTTATCAGAAAGCAAAAAGTTTGATGATTCCTTATGTTGGCAAAGGTATGTTATAACAGACAATTATAAATGGATCAGTGGTGCCTGAATTGGTACAACCTTTAGGAGGGCAATTTGACAATATTTTTAATGCAGTTCCATTTCTAGGAGTTTATCCTACAGATATGTGCATGTGTTCACAAAACGTTTTGATATATATTCAAAATATATATATATATTCTCTTTTATAATGTTTGAATTTTGTTCCATGCGCATGTATTATTTTTTAGAAAAAAATTAAAGGAATAGGATAAACATGATTTAGAAAGAATAAGCATCATGGTGAGGATGTTCAGTACTATGTTAAGTGGAAAATAAAGGAAAAAACTGGTGATCTTTGTAAAAAAAAAAGACTGGAGTTACCATTCAAATACCAAAGTGATTGTCACCTCATTCATGATTTATATGACACGCCACCACCCCAAAAAGAAAAGACAAGACACTAGGGAGAAGCTACAGCTCAGCGCAAGGACAAAGAAACTTTCCATCAGGGAAGCTGTGTGATTAGTTAGTTCAGAGCATAAGCTTTGGGTCAGCTAGACCTGGATTTGAATCCCCATTCATACGGCTTGTGTGACTGGTCAAATTAAGTAACTTCTTTGAATCTCATCTATAAAATGAGAGTGATAGCTCACAAAACCACTGTGAGAAACACATGAGATAATGTACTTAAAGGTGCTGAGTTCTGTGCAGGCTCACGATAAGTGCTCAGTAGGTGATCACTATTGCAGTCATCGACAGAGCTTTCCACAGATGGGGCTTTGTTGGTTAAGTGATGAGTTCCTCATCAGGAGAGGTGTTCAGGCCCAGGCTGAATGGTGGGGATGTTGTAAAGAGGGGTGTAAGCAACAGAAGGGCAGGAATAGATGACCTTTAAAGGGCTTATCCAACACTGAAATTCTAGAACTCTGTGAAAATCATGTTCTGAAAGCAAATCACAGCTCTATTCCAGTCTCATAAACTTAACTACCAAAAAAAAAATGCCCAAGGAAAGTGGGAATGAAACAAAAAGAAAAAATAAAAAAATTAAATTAAATTAAAAATAAAAATGAAAGTGGGAATCACCCTCCTACAAACAAGTAGCCAGCACCTGGGGCGTCCTTCCTGGGTCTGAAATCGAATATCTGGGTCCTTCTCACACTGACATTCTTCCCCTCTACCATTCATTTCCTGGAGACGCCATCTGTGTCCCCTACTGTGCTGGGAGGCTGCAAGTGCTGGCTTTGTTCTATAAGAAAAGAGTATTTGGGAAAGAAGAGAAAACAGACTCACTGCTGGAAAATTATTTCAGTATTTCTGAAATCTGTTGGAGAGCCATGCGCATGCCGCTTCAGTCTTTTTCTGGTTGATTCAAGAACAGGCTGTGAATGTAAACGAAGCTCTGAATTGGCCTTTTCCTCTTTCACTAATAAAGGATCAATAGGTTGAGTAATGAGGACAAGCACTTCACGGAGAAAGAGGACTCAAACCCCCCCCCCCCCACACACACACGGTTACATTGACAGGTTATACTGGACAGGCATAGAAATATTTTCACATGTGTGTTTTTACTTGCTTATATTTTTGTGTCTCACTTTGAAAGATTAGACAGCTGCTTGATATATAAAAGAGAATGTTACATCACATATTGTGTACACTGTTTGAAATGAGATCATCCACTTGGGATCTATAAATTTTTCTTATGCAGCTTTATATTACAAAAAGTCTCTCCACCCCTAAAGTGCTTTAAGTATTTGCATAAAGCTTTTATCTCTCTTTTACTGTCAGCCATCTGAGTTGCTGAAAAGCTTCCATGTAGATACAGAATTCATGGTAACAATTGTTTTTTAAACTTTAATAGGTTAGCAGGATACTTACAGGTATGCTACCCAATGAACATCACCTCATTCATTTATTCTGTCAACAAGCATTTATTAAATACTTGTGTGCCAGATATTGGGGGCACAAAAATGAATGAGACATAGTCCTTGCTGAGGAGGAACTCACAGACTGGAGGAGGAGACAGACACATAATTAAATAATTATTGTGCAATGTGGAGTACTATATACAGTACATTAGATTATAAGCAACTCGTCAGGGGTTTTTGTCTTGGTCTCTATCACAATCCTGCTGTGCCCACTGCCTTGCACAAAGCAGGTGCTCAATAAATAAATGGTTGAATAGATTAGTAGTGTTATGGGCATATGGACTAAGCTGGGCTACTAGGAGAGCTCCCAGGAAGAAGTGATGGCTGAGCTGAATTTTAAGAATCTCCTCCATTGTGTCAAAATGCCAGCACTAGGGTGATGTCACTCTCCTGCAGTAAAGTTATAGGAACCTTTTGGGTGTTCCCAGACCCTTAAGTGTGCTCTACATACAGCCCCTCCCAGACTAAGCTGTCAGTGTTCCAGGGTACAGTGTGGAGTTGATTTCCCAGACAATTTGTACATCTGCTTTGTGTTTTTGCTTGTGAAAAATATTATTTTTATCAATTTGGCAAGCCAAACATAAAAGGGTATGTAAAATTATTGTTGCTTGTGACCCTCCTAACAAACCTTGTCTGTCCTGTGGATTATCTAAAGAAAAACAAAAGTGGTTCGCCAAAACAGTTATGCCTCCAATTTAAGGAGCATTTTCTTCTATTCTTGTGCATAAATGATTTTTAATTATCTGACCATGTCAACTTTCCTCTCATTCCTGTAGGATGCACTGAAGGCCCAATTGACCTGGTCTTTGTGATTGATGGGTCCAAGAGCCTTGGAGAAGAGAATTTTGAAATTGTGAAGCAGTTTGTCACTGGAATTATAGATTCCTTGGCGATTTCCCCCAAAGCTGCTCGAGTGGGGCTGCTTCAGTATTCCACGCAGGTCCACACAGAGTTTACCCTGAGAAACTTCAACTCTGCCAAAGACATGAAAAAAGCTGTGGCCCACATGAAATACATGGGCAAGGGCTCTATGACTGGGCTGGCCCTGAAACACATGTTTGAGAGAAGTTTTACTCAAGTAGAAGGGGCCAGGCCCCTCTCCACACGGGTGCCCAGAGTGGCCATCGTGTTCACCGACGGACGGGCTCAGGATGACGTCTCCGAGTGGGCCGGTAAAGCCAAGGCCAATGGTAATACGGGATGGAGGTGTGGTTTACACCACACAAGGTTCATTCTTAAACTCAGCTGGCCATAGGATTCTTTGAGAGTATAGAAAGGTTTCCTGTCACCCACCATTATACATCTTTACTAAACTGCCACCTAAGGCCTTAACAGCACCCCACAAGGAACAAGAGCTTGTTGTGTGTATACACACATATATTTCACTTATATACACACACACATACATACATATACATATCTCATGTGCAGGTACTTCAAAAAGTTCATGGAAAGATTCATATTATCTTTTCATTCTATTTTTTCCACGAACTTTTTGAAGTACACATGTGTGTGTCTTTTAACCAATGCTTCAAATGGACATTCTGAAAGCGCGATAGCCTCAGGACAGAGATACTCTTGTCGTTGGAGATGGCAAGTTAGCTTCTGAGAAAATCAAAATGTTGGAAGAAGTTATGACTCTAAGCTCTTGTTGCTCAGTAAAGGTCAGCCTTTTCACTGAGGTTTTTCTAACCTTGTGTATAATGCAGGGACAGACTTTCGGGGTTACTTCAATTGTATAGATGTTAAGTATGGTAGAGGAGTATGGCCCCTGGCAAAGGAAACCCAAAAGCCAGGATGGCTGGCAGAGAATTTACAGTGAAGTTTTCAGATTCCTTGGGGGAGATGAGAAAACTTGAAGTCATGAAACAACTTGCTTGAAAGCCACCTTCTTTAAGTACCCCTTGAGGGCATATTGCTTTAGCAAGTCCTGTAAGGGGAAAAAGGGTATGCATAGACCAAGGCCTCAGCCAAGACTTGATGGGCCCAGTGCCTAGATCAGGCCTGGCACACAGTAGATGCATGGCGATACTTGCTGAGTGAATGAACAAAGGAGTGGTAGTATCAGCAGTCCCACTGGTGAACTCCATTCCTCTTCACAGAAAGGCTGGTTCACATCGACATTCAATCACTACCTTTGTGAAGGAGGCCATTTAACTGATATTGCTCACCTCACTATTCACTCCCTTTTGTCTAGCCCAAGAGAGTGGTAGCCACAAAGTGCCTGCCCTGAATCATCTAGGTGGATTGTAAAATTGGCTATTCACACTAGATCAGCTTGCTAGAGCTCACGTTACCCATGGGCCCCTTTAGGCTGCATTCTTAAACAGTATTGGGGGAAGCATCTTGGTATCCAGAGACAGTAATTTGCCCTTTTATTTGTTTCATTAAGACTAATCTACCTTACACTTTCCCTCATTCAAATTTCCACAAATCACTCAAAGGCAGGTGGTAGGAGAAACAGATGTTTATTTGGTTCTTGAATCACAAGATTTATTTGAAGTGACATCTTCTAATGAATTTAATTACTCCTATGAATAGCTAATACAATCTTAAAATAGTACTTATCCTTCTTAGGAAGTTGTGTATAAAGTCACTGGACTCCTAGACAAATATGTGAAACTTGGTTATTGACCTTACACAGACTTAGGACAAGGCATAACTCTTGCCCCTTGGCTTAAAGAGCCATTTTAAAGTGCATTTTAAAAAATCTAGTTTAATGAATTAGCCAGAATATTAGTGCTGAAAAATGTGGGAAATCAAGCAGAACTTAATTCTTACTGTGTTTTATCTTCAAATGAAGAGTACATGGGGGAAGGGAGTCTAATGATTAATTTGAGTTAGAAATGCTGGAGCAACCTCATATCCCTCTGCAATCTAAGGCTGATGCTTGGATTTGTTCTTTTTCCTGACTTTGGACATTTCCAGTGCTCTGCAGATTCTCCTTTTCAGCTTAGCACCCTCTCACAAGGCTGTGTCCTTCCAGAGAAGTGGGCAAAAGATAGCTTCACTTGGCTCCAGGCCACTAGATATTCCTATCCTGTACCTTTGAGAAGCAGAAACTAGGTTGTAAGGTCATAAATTAACTTGCTTCTTAGAATTCTTCTGGAAGAGATTCCCACTTAGTAAGCCAAAAGATAGTGCTCTTTTCTAACTAATCTATAAGGCTAATTCAGGGGAAAGTTGTAGATATGTTAAATGACCCTGCCCAGAGCTAAGCAATAGTTGGTGGTTTAGCTCCCCAACTTCTCCCAAATGCCTCATCTCTCTCTTGGATCCCTCTTTTGTTCATAGGGCCAAAATAAAAATGCTGGAAAAGTAAAAGGAAAGGGAGGTTGACATAGACCCCTCAAATCACCACTTAATATCCAGCTGGCTTTGGGTATAATACAAATAACTTCCAGACCCTAGGAACACAACTCTAACTATCTTGTTCTTAAACTGCTCTGCACCTTAGGTATCACTATATATGCTGTTGGGGTAGGAAAAGCCATTGAGGAAGAACTACAAGAGATTGCTTCTGAGCCCACAGACAAGCATCTCTTCTATGCTGAAGACTTCAGCACAATGGGCGAGATAAGTGAAAAACTAAAGAAAGGCATCTGTGAAGGTACTGTAATTTGCATTTACCAAAGACCTTAGCAAACAGGGCAGCATGAACCCTTGAATGAGAAATTCTCAACCTTTTCTTTCAAAGTACTCAAAAAAGCACTTTTTTGGTAGGAAGGGCCAGTGATGCTTCAAAACAATAAGCAGAAAAAGGGAAACAGGGGAGAGAGAGGAAGACAAAAATAATAACTACCACTGCTTGAGCACATGTTGTGCCGAGCAGTGACAGGTGTTTTGACACGCCAGCATACTTAATTCTCACAAAAACCCTAGAGAGATGACCATTTAACTAAGAAACAATCATTACATAAGTCAGGAAAGCTGAGGTGCAATTTCAGCATATACCTCTAATTACAGTAGAGAAGGATGGGAGAATTTTCAAGCCCACTATTAAAAACTTAAAGAATGCCTTTCTGCATGGACTACTTATGTTTACAGAGTATTAGATTGCCTTCAGAATTGAAATGCTGTTATGCATACTTTTCTCCAGTTCACTAATTGTGCCAGGTATGCTTACACATAGCAGTTCTGCCTTTTTTCCTTTTACTCATGTCCCAGGCTTAGTCACCAAAAACTCTGAGATGAAAGGGGACCAGGGAGGGAAGGCCTTTCAGGTGTCTGCATAGATAATGTTTTGCCTCTTGGTGGTTTCATAAACTTGAAATGCCTCAAGTGAAGCTACTGCCATTTAACTTGATCCTTCAACAACTTCAACTTTTGTCTGTCCTACTTTCTAGACATAAAACATTTTGGGAGACATTCTTAAGTTAAAAGATGTAATTAAGGGGTCTGGGCTTCTCTTACTAGAGAGAACTATCCCAGAGTAGTCATGGATATCATGGTAACCAATTACTTTTCTGAATCTTTGGTGTTATCAAATGAAAACAAAAAGCCCTGGGTTATGGCAGGTAGGTAAGTTGATCTGGGACCAGCTTCCTAAAGAACACATGCATTCATGTGGACAACTATCACTCCTTCTGGTCATCTTTTTCTGCTCAGCTCTAGAAGACTCTGATGGAAGACAGGACTCCCCAGCAGGGGAACTGCCAAGGAGGGTCTACCAGCCAACAGGTAAATTTTAAAAGCAGTGTTTTCAGAATCTTCAGTGGGTGCTTCCATCATGGTTTCCCTCCAGATAGAAGTTATAAAGAAGTGAAAGATTTAAATTATGTTAATTAAAACATTTTTTCCTTGATCAGATAGGACACACTCTATACTTTACACTGTATTTGGGAACTAACATCTCTGCTGACAGTCTTTTTGCCACAGTTATGTCCCAAAGTAAAGGTCTGTATCAAATGTTAGGAACTCGAAGTACCTTACTCTGCTGATGGCTGTTTTATAACCGAAATACTGTTAAGCGGGTGTGACTTCAGTTTTCTTTCTCTTTACAGAATCTGAGCCAGTCACCATAAATATCCAAGACCTACTTTCCTGTTCTAATTTTGCAGTGCAACACAGATATCTGTTTGAAGAAGACAATCTTTCACAGTCTACACAAAAACTTTTCCATTCGACAAAATCTTCAGGTAATTCCAAGTAAAATATTATTATAAGATAACTTGATGCCAGCCTTTCAGCTTGCCAACAAACCTAGCTTAAAGGAAGAAAGGAGGAAGCAGAAGATAGAATAGTGGAAAAGAGAAGAAAAAACTTAAATGGGAACTAAAAAAACTAAAATAAACTGAAGTAAGTAGTCTTTCCTCCTAATCCACAATAAAAGCCACTTCCAGTATTAGAAGCTGTATATAGCCATTTCCTGGTATTTACTTTACTGGATCTGGCAGCACAGAAAAAGTTGAACATTTCTTTCATTATGGTTTCCTCCATATGATGATTCAGTCCTATTATTATGTGTCTGGGCAGTCTGGTGGATTATAGAGGTGAACACTTTCCATCTTTCTCAGGAAGTCCTTTGGAAGAAAAACATGATCAATGCAAATGTGAAAACCTTATAATGTTCCAGAATCTTGCAAATGAAGAAGTAAGAAAATTAACACAGCGTTATATCCTTTTCTAATACTATGCTTCTGTATGAAATCCAGAGTATTATCAAAACTTTACAAATGCTATATGTGGGTATGTATCAAATGAAGTCATTCTCATGAAGAACAGTAAACTCCAGGAAAGGCTTTTTTCTTTTAAAAAAAAAAGCAGCGTGATAAGTGTTTGAGAGCCAAGGGCAGGCCAAGCTTAGTGGCAAAGGTCAAGCACTTTTTTTTTCTTTTTTTTTTTAAAGATGACCGGTAAGGGGATCTTAACCCTTGACTTGGTGTTGTCAGCACCACGCTCACCCAGTGAGCAAACCGGCCATCCCTATATGAGATCCGAACCCGTGGCCTTGGTGTTATCAGCACCACACTCTCCCGAGTGAGCCACGGGCCGGCCCAAAGGTCAAGCACTTGGTTGCCATTTGCTATTCTGGGAGTTAGCAATAAGGCCAGTCAGTCAGTCAATATGTAAAGAATACTGATTTAACTCCCTCTACTGGTATATGGAAGATATTTACCGGGCCAGAAGTGCAACAAAGGTACAGTATGTACAGGCAAAGAAGGTTGAATGAAGAGGCTTCACTCAATCTAAACTCTGAATTTTTCCTTTAGCCTCAAGCTGTACTGCAGCCACATCTAGAGTGTGCAGTTTCTAAAGGACCAAGGCACTTTTTTCTTTTTTTGGTTTTATTTTCGTGTGTCAGTTTTTTTTTTTTTT
>NW_007727267.1:448222-448869 GCF_000696425.1 Galeopterus variegatus
TTTTTTTTTTTTTTCTTGGCAGCAGAGATCTTTTATATCGGCACTGTAAAAGATGAGACATTCTACCAAGGGAATAGCAAAATCCAATGATTCATTAAAATAATATTACAAGTAAGAGGAATGCTTTGGGATAATAGAGAAATGAGGATTCAGTGCTTTTACACATTGAACACCCTGCCAACTGCTCTGAACTTAAAATTACAGTAAGCTTACTAAAGCTGGCTGATATCTATCTCATCGTGCACCAACTAGTCTACCGGGAAATGGTTTTCATTCTGAACTACTTCTGTGCCAATGGGTTTATATAATAAGGAAAAACAGATATAGCAATTCCCTTTCTGAAAGCTAGAACTATGCTCCCCTAAGTAAAATAAAATAATCTGACAGTGGTGAATGTAATGAATCTGGGCTTTTATTCTGCCACCAAAGGGGTAGGTGGAGGGTATTAAGGAGCTTACAGGGGAGACAAATACTTATCCTAATGCTCCTCTCTCTCCCTTTTCCCACCCCACCTCTGAAGGTCTACTTCACAAGAGAGTAAAAAAGTTATAAAAGAGTATATAGGTCAGAATTCCTCAAAACTGCTACCCCTTTGGCCTCATATGGCATCATGGGTGAAAACTCATCTCCTTTCTCTTCTGACTTCA
>NW_007727267.1:449176-450496 GCF_000696425.1 Galeopterus variegatus
ACCCCTTTGGCCTCATATGGCATCATGGGTGAAAACTCATCTCCTTTCTCTTCTGACTTCAAATCTTACCTTCCAAGGCCTAATCCTTTCATTTTCTTCTCTTCAACATTATCAATTCTGGTTCTCAGAGGTGTGTTAATTTACCAGCAACAGGGGTTTTGAGTGGAATTAAAATTTTTTTAAAAAAGACAAATTCAAACTAAGCTATCTGGCTTTGATAATGATAAAAAAAAAACTTAAACTGAAATATATTTGTCTTGACAGCACATGTTAAACTTACAAATCAGGGTTTTAAAATATTTGACAGAAATGGGGGGAAAAAAGCCTTTTGTTTCCAGACAAATTTTTATGTAGATAAATCAAGTTGTATATGGATGTAAGTAAAAATAGGCAACTCAGATTCTTCTTCCTTAACTTAAGATTTACTAGAAGAAATGACACAGAGAATGGAAGCCCTGGAAAACCGCCTGAGGTACAAATGAAGATTAGAAATGCTCTACATATTTGTACATCATTGTATTAAGGATTGTAATGAAAGCAGTTCAGAGCCCCAAAGCTCTATAATGTTGTGAAGAAAAACATAATCAGTACTGAGAAAGCTGGTTTGCTATACAACAAAGACAAAAAGTAAACTCTAATTTGTATAAATTTATAGGAAAAAAAGAATCCTTCAAAGGAATCCTAAGATGATTTACCAAGTGAGAATAAATAAGCTATGCAAGGTATTTTGTAATGTACTGTGGACATGATTTGCTTCTGCCTTGTCCTGCCTTAGTGTTGCAATCTTATTTGACTATAAAGTTTGCAGTCTTACTTCCATAGAACACTGGCCATAGGAAATGCTATGTTTTTTGTATTGGACTTTACCTTGATATATGTATATGGATGTATGCATAAAATCATTGGACATATGTACTTGTGTAACAAGTTGGATTTTTTTTACACAATATTAAAATTTGCCACTTTAGAGAATGGCATTGTGTAGAATTCTTAGTTTAACTTTAAATGCAATATTATGTATACACGAGAAATGGCCAACAAGCACATGAAAAAACTGTTGAATCTCTCTGGTAATTGGGAAAATGTAGGTTAAAACAATGACACCATTTTTCACCCATCAGCTTGGCAAAAATTACTATGTTTGACTAGTGTTGATAGGGATATGGAAATACAGGACTGTTGTACTCTGCTAACGAGAATGCAAATTTGCAGTCTCTTTGGACAATAAATCTGCCAATACCTAATAAAACTGAAAGCGCGCAAAACCTTTAGCAACTGTACTTACAGGTATCTAAACTAGATGATTTTAGCACATACATA
>NW_007727267.1:451715-453086 GCF_000696425.1 Galeopterus variegatus
TGTGTGTGTGTGTGTGTGTGTGTGTGTATAAAACCTTGAGTTAAATTTATATTTGAGTAATGCACTTGACCCTGAAAACACAGGTTTTCATTAGGAAGTAGTACTGATTTGGATTGACATTACTTTTGAGATACAATCAGTTCAGGCATTGCTTCCAGGTGTCTCAATTCTACTTCACTCTGTTGTGTTCAAGCTCCCTCTAGTGGCTCAAAAGATTCTTGTCCCACCCCCCACTCTACCCCCCTTTTTTTTAAGCTATTAAGTACATTTCATCAGGTTTTCAACTTTCCCCAACTTAGGTAGAAAACAACAACCTCCAACCAATCCATCAAAATTTGGAGATTAATCCAAGATACTTAACTTGAGGATTGTTTAAAATTTGAAATATTTGTTTTCCTTGTTTTTGCCACCTGTACATAACAATGTAAGGGTTTTACATTCCATTTTCATCATTTATTGTGACCTTTCCATGCCTTAATTTCATCTACAAAGCAGGGTTAAAGTAGCATCTCATTGGCTTGTCAAGATTAAATGATTTAAGATATACACTACCTAGTAAAGTACCTAAAACATTCTAAATGCTCAGTATTAGCTACTATGTTTTCGTTCTTCAGCAGCCAAGAGCATTCTGACAAAAGATGGTGCTTCGGCTAAGTGTATGGTTAGTGAATGAGAAGACAGAATGAATTCTATGCTTACATAAGGAAAGTACTTTGGCAGATTCCCACCCCTAATTATCTTTTGAAGCCAGCAGGTAGGAGGTAGTAAACTACATAATGATAAATGCACAAGTTGTTCAAGAACTATCAACAAGATGAAGATAAAATTCTGGACTAGGCAACCACAGCATGTCAAAGAGAATTAAGTAAATGTTCAGGCCCTAGAAGTCATTATTACTCTACTTTTTGGTAAGTGACACAAAGTTGAATATGTTGAACCTCTATTAGGACCTTAGTTCAGTTAGAGACAGATGTGATTAATACCATAACAAAGGTTCTAAGGTTAACTAAGAGGCACCTAATCTAAACTGGAAGAGGACGTCTCTGGATAAGCAAACATGAACACCCTAGAACATTCAAAAATTTTCATACACTTCAATTGCGGGAGAGGGAGAGATGCTAGTTTAAAATTGACAACTGAGGTGATTGTTACAATGACATGAAAACCAGGAATGAAAAACAAGATGCAACTGCAGGCAGAGGGAGGAGCAGGTCTAAAGGATAGCTGGAAGCTGTGAGAGCAGATCAAAGAGTAAAGTTTTCCTTAAAACAGATGGCTGTCTTCCAAATGACCCAAACAATTGTATTTACGACCAGTTTTTGGTTTCTGCTCTACATGCCTTTTGCTCCTGCCACCATCCCATCCAACTGC
>NW_007727267.1:454839-456337 GCF_000696425.1 Galeopterus variegatus
GACTATAAAAGACACCGTCATTTGTGACACTTCTGTAGCCTCCCACAAAGCCAAAGTAGACTTCACAGGGTATACCCTACCAGAACATTCAACTTTGTAAATTCAGATGTAGCTAAATCAGTATTTTCCCTCAAATTAATTCCTCTGCCTGTTCCAAAGGATATTAACATACGTGGAAAAACGGTTCCATGGGACATACTCTCAGGAGATGTAGTATGCAGTTTCCCAAAAATGAACACAATACATCTTTTGGGACTAAATGATATAAAACATACTCTGGCAATCTTGGACTTAACAGTTGCTGAAGATCTCAGATTATTCTGAAGTTGTCCAAGTACATTTCTTCTACTCCAACCACTGTACAACCTTAAGAAAGATCCTTCTTTGTTAAAATTCAATAGAATTTTTCCCAGCCTATGGCAGCACTTTTGCTACTCAGATTTGGAAAAATGAAATTCTGCCTAAATTCTGAGTGTTTAACCTCACTTGCAAACATATTTAAATACAAAATGCAAACCTGCATCCTTAGACTAGAATTATGAAAATTAAATCTCTTAGTACTAGAAAGGAACTCTAGAGCATTCTCTTTACAAAAANTCATTCCAAAATGCCTGCAGCCAAAAAGTTATTCAACAGAAACACTGCAAAGAAATGGTACACTGGCATCTGCAGGACTGTATTCTTAAGAAATTAAATCGGAACTAATCAACTTAGAGGGAAAAATAATCCAAAACCCACCCAAATTGCATGAAAAGTCCAATTGTGGGAGAAATTACCAAAGCAAGCACACAAACGTCTTTAATCAAGATACTGAAACACTTTGAACTATGGAAACAAGCTAAACAGCATTAGACACCAGTACTCAGACCAAGCGATTCTTATCAAAGATAGAGATTTCAAACATTTTAAGTCACTTTGGGCACACCAGTCTCTGGATAAGCAAACATGAACACCCTAGAACATTCAAAAATTTTCATACACTTCAATTGCTCTTAACCAGGAGATGCTAGTTTAAAATTGACAACTGAGGTGATTGTTACAATGACATGAAAGGAAAACCAGGAATGAAAAACAAGTCTCCACAGCCCTCCACAACAAAGAATTGTCCCATCACAAAATGTCAGTAATGCTCCCAAATTGAAAAATACTGAGTAAATGAACCAGTAAAACTCTAGTTAGTATCAGCCACTCTCCAAAGTATAACCACAATCTCAGATTAACTTCAGACATAAATTAAAATCGTGAGATGTTACCTTAAAAGAAACCAAATCTCTCACGTCTCAAACTGGGATATGACCCATCCACAGTTGTTACATAGCTATTAAAAGCTAGAGTCCTCTGACTCCAAGTTTGGTAAATGTTTGACTTTCTGAATAGTACACAGCAGGCATCATTTCCTATGTCTCACTCCTTTACCATCAAAAATTGCGAGAGAGAGACTATAAAAGACACCGTCATTTGTGACACTTCTGTAGCCTCCCACAAAGCCAAAGTAGAC
>NW_007727267.1:457832-461084 GCF_000696425.1 Galeopterus variegatus
ACCAAAAAAAAAAAAAAAAAAAAAAAGATACAGTAATTTTACAATTCATTTAATGGCAACTGGTAATCATAAAATTTCCCTACTCTGGTTATGCCTCCTTTAGACAAAAGTCTGCAAATTAGCACCATTTGCAAAAGTTATTCTAGCTTTTTTTAAGGTTGAACAAAGGTAATCTAAAATCACAGCCATTATATGATCACACAAAATGACCAAATAATAAGTAAGTCAGACATGGTTTATCACAAGCATTTATAAAACCAGACCTAGGGAAAGAACTAGGTCTGGGGACACATGCATGGTCTTAATATAGCGAATGTTTAGCCTGTTCTGATTATTACAAAATCAGAACAGCGAGAATATTCGCAGTATTTTATAAATTAACTAAAAAATCATAAGTTCAAAATAGAATATGTATTTGCAGGCACTTCCCCCCGCCAACCTAATTTTACCTGTTCCCAGGCAGCAAGGAAAGATCATTTTCTTCCACTATTTCACCTGATTATCCCCCCTCATAATCACCAACTTCCTAAGTCATTATTTCTTAGGAAATTCATGATCTCAAAGGAAAACAATTTTCATTTATAACAAAGCTAATTACTTTTATTTTATTTTTATCAATATACAGTGTAGTTGATTTTCATGTCCCTTTACCAATTCTTCCTTCCCCCGCTCCCCAAAGTTAATTATAATGTACTAGTATTCATTATCAATTCTCTGAGAAATAAAATTATAGGATATCCCTTGCTATATCGAAATTCTTATTATCTGAACTCAGGAATCATAGACATTTGCACAGCAAATACTTATATTACATTATGAAGGANTTATAATGTACTAGTATTCATTATCAATTCTCTGAGAAATAAAATTATAGGATATCCCTTGCCATATCGAAATTCTTATTATCTGAACTCAGGAATCATAGACATTTGCACAGCAAATACTTATATTACATTATGAAGGAAAAAATGATTTAAAAAGCATACCTGGATCAATGATAGCCAGTGTGCATACTCTGTAGTATTTTCCACATGCTGTGCCCAATTCAATATTATTGCCACTGTAGTGATGGACTCCAGTTTTGGCTAACATGGCGTAGTACTCTATTTCAGATTTCCTTTGGGAACCAAAAAAGGGCAAATAAATGCCTTACCCAAGTGACTGACAGACTAAATGATACTACTTCTCTTGTTTTAATGTTGGTGAGGCCTTCAAACAGTAAACCACTTATTACTCTTAAAATCATATTACCATATCCATTAACTGATACAAGCCAACCTCTACTTAGAGCCCTTTCAAATGACAGGGCAATCAGCAAATACCTGATGAGCACCAACTATATTTAAGACAGTATCTATGTGCATGGTAGAGGGTAGGATGCACAAAAATATAAAGCATTATTTGCTCAGACACTGTGCCAGACACTGTACATTATATAATTCCTATGACAACCGCTAAAGTAGGTGATTATGTACTCCATGTTTTTTAACCAATGAAGAAAATGAGACACAGAGTATGTGCAAGACCCAGAATCCAAATCCAGGTTATCTTCAAAAGATAAGCTATTTCTATCACCCTCCAGCACCCTGAATCCTAGATGGAGAGTGACATTATTTACCCAAAGAATTAACATTTCGGTGTCAATTTAATGGATACGAATAATTAGGAAGTTGAAAGGAGTCCTACAGAACCTTGCCACTCAAAGTGTGGATTCACAGAATAGTAACAGTGTCACAGGGGCTTTTTAGAAATCCATCTCAGGCCCCATCCCAGACCCACTGAATCAAGATCACCCATAATCATATTTGAGAAGTACTACTATAGAAGGTATGTTTTAAAGTTTGGAACAATGGCTTGGATTAAAACCAAACCATGTAATGGAATGAATACAGCACTCCAGGCTTTGTACCGACACCCTATATAAGATGCTGTGAGCAGAGTATGCATTGCCATAGAAAAATCAATGAGGGTAGGGGACTGATCGCATGGCTTATGTTCTGTAAGGTCCAAGTTTCTTTAGCTTATTTACAATACCCACTAAGTTCATTTTCAAAACAGTGAGTCAAACATAAACCATGGCTCAGAGAATTTATAGTGTCGGCTGAACAAGGTGATTCTGTGATAACCTGCAACTCTATAGTCCCACCTGAACTTTTCTTACCTGGCTTTTCTTTCTGGTTTTCATAAAATAAACCAGCTCTAAAGCATCTCCTAGCTAAAAGAATGACCCCCCAAAAAACCAGGACACAAAATACACGAAAAAACAAATTATGTGTATGTGCTTCCCTCAAACTTTGACGTTGTATGTTTTTGCCGCTCCTGTCACACATTTCTCCCCAAAGATACACTTACAGAAGGAAAGAACAGGGATCGAGAGCCAAACATCATAATAGCAACCGTAATATTCTGCAAGTGTTCGCTTGGAAAACAAGTTTTACATAAAATCGAGTTCATGCCACCCAAAGTACAAGTTTACACTCCTGGAAATTCGCTCACGATTAATTCGCGGTGGACGACACAAGCTGAGGGTCCTTCGGTTACCTCAGAGCTGGGCAGTTGTTGGCGAGAATGACCAATTTCGCTTTTCCTTGTCGGATCATCTTCAGAGTCTGCTTGTACCCCAGCACGTACTTTCCGCTTTTCATAACGAGCTGGAGCCTAGAGTTGATCGACTCCAGCGATTTTTTCTACAAAGCAAACATTTAACATGCACCTTCAGTGATCGTTCATAACCACCTCAAAACTGGGTCTAGCTTTCTGGAGCCGAGCCCCTTAATAAAATCTTCGAAGTGGAGGGCCCCAAGTCATTGGGAGGGGCTCTCGGTTTCCCTTTGGGACCCTCCAATGCCAGTGGGCATGCTGTCTCTCCAGTGTACTAAGATCTTCCCGCCCCGGCCGAGAATCATGTCTCCACGTGAATCGGCCTGGTCCACCTCACTCACCGTCTTCTTTGCAGCCACCATCTTCCTGCCTTAGGTGCGGGAAGGCCCCCAACCTAGAACATACAGAGGACAGGACAGGAAGTTTAGGACCCGGAGCTCCAAACGGCAACCTGCAAGACTTCGCACGCTGCCTAAGCTTCAGGCCGGTGTACCCCACTCACCAAAAGCGGCCGCCAAGATGGCCGGGGAGCAAGAAAAGAAGGAATTCCCACAATGCAAAGCTCTTCACGGCTAGCCGGGACGCCACGGCCGGAAGCGGAAGCAAATATCAAGCGGAAGGGGCGGAACAAGAAGCCGGAAGTGGGGGCTA
>NW_007727267.1:461791-462786 GCF_000696425.1 Galeopterus variegatus
ACAAGAAGCCGGAAGTGGGGGCTAAGACTGGTTGCTATTAGTGCCGCTGAAGTGGACCCGATGTTCGAGTTCCTACGTTGTGCGTTATAATAAGCCTTTGGGCATTGTGTTGCTCTTCTGGTGCGAGCTGCGGGCTTAGGAACCAAGGAGCATCGAACCCGGCGGGAGTTGGTGAAGCCGACTCAGGATGAAATGGGAGGGTCGCTGAGAAGAGGCGGCGGCTGTGACCACGGTCGTCATGCGGCTGAGCTCCCTCTGCCCCGGGAGGGCTCCGGTGCGCCGCAGCTTCCACATCTACCCTCCGTCGGGCAGAAGCAGCTGAGTCCACTCTCCTCCGCTCCCCCAAGTTGCCGGTCACTCGGAGAACGGATGGGTTCTCCTTTTATGGCTGTCAGCGTGAGCTCGTGAGCCGAAATTGCACAGAGGGAGGGAAAAACAGGTCTAGTTTTAAAAACTTGCTGTGAACGATGGACCTTGGTGTAAATGTCCAGTGACGGGTCATTCAAAATATTAGTCGTGAAAGACCCCACCAGCACCAAAAAAAAAAGTGAAATCAGACCAGCAGGTAAGCTATTTCGCTTGTTCTCTTGACCTGGAGAAGGACGTAAGAGGGAGGAACCACCGACCTCCTAACCCCGAAAAGCTCGTGCTGTGCCAGGAACTATGCTATTTATCTATATTGTTTATTTAATAGTTACAAAAAAGTTGAGATATGGTAACCTTTTTATTTTCAGGTTTACATCTCTAGTTTATTTCTGGAGCTAGGACCAGAACCCAGGTCTGTAACTCAGATCTCTTCACAATTAAAGATGATTCAAGTGCGTGCCCCACTTTCTTGTGAAATTAACCAGATTAACATATAGGCATAAGTGGCTTAACACTGTGTAAATCCGGATAATATTTGCCCTTTTCTATTATCTTTTTTTTTTTTTAATAAAGATGACT
This sequence comes from Galeopterus variegatus, assembly GCF_000696425.1. NCBI lineage: Eukaryota > Metazoa > Chordata > Mammalia > Dermoptera > Cynocephalidae > Galeopterus > Galeopterus variegatus. The sequence goes on from NW_007727267.1 coordinate 462,737, forward strand.
GGTAAGGGGATCTCAACCCTTGACTTGGTGTTGTCAGCACCACACTCAGC
>NW_007727267.1:463424-464313 GCF_000696425.1 Galeopterus variegatus
ACCCGTGGCCTTGGTGTTATCAGCACCACACTCTCCCGAGTGAGCCACGGGCCGGCCCTTGCCCTTTTCTATTAATCTAGTTATATAAACGTATTAAGCTGTTGTCCTATTATAAAAAATTGAATTAAGAGCATTTTCCATTACACTTAACTCCAGGTACAATTTGGAAATGTTTACAGTCTACCATTCACATTAGACATTCATGTGTGCATCTTTTTTCCCCATTATCATCAAACATTCTTGTTAGACACTTGATATGGAAAGAACTACACCCTGCCCTCAAGAAGCTATAGCCACGTTGACAAAACAAGACCTATAAAAAGACTTATAAATCTAACTGCCATATACGTATGAAATTATTGTTACAAACATTGTATGTTCATTCATTCCACAAATGATACCATGTGCCAGGTCCTGTTAGGTGTGTCACATAAGATGCCTTCAGAAACCTTGCAGTCTATGTCTGGAGGAAGACAGACAAATAGCCTAAAGTGTTTATTATATTTAGCAAATATATTTGACAAATTCAGCCTTTTTCTAGACACTAAGTAAACAGATAAGGCATGGTGCCTTTTCTTAAAGAGCTTGTTATCTAGTGCTGGCTGGTTAGCTCAGTCGGTTAGAACATGGTGTTATAACACCAAGGTCAAGGTTTTGGATCCCTGTACTGGCCAGGCACTGAAAAAAAAAAAAAGAGCTAGACTACTATCTAGATAGTCCTTAAAGGAAAGTAATAGCAGGAATAACTAGCTTTTGTATAGATCTTAATGTACTTTTCACAAACTTATGGTTAAAATAACCTCTTAGGCATTATTATCCTTATTTTACAGAGGATAAAACTAGAGAGAAAAATAAATAATTTAGCAAAGGTTAGACAGGTCAGGGCTGA
>NW_007727267.1:464527-467762 GCF_000696425.1 Galeopterus variegatus
AGAGGATAAAACTAGAGAGAAAAATAAATAATTTAGCAAAGGTTAGACAGGTCAGGGCTGAGATTTGAAGTCAAGTCCTCCACATGATTAACCAAAATCAAAGGGGGATGCTTTCTATCAGAGAATAGCAGAACCAGAACTAAAAGGACATAGAGATTGGCTAGCACAGTTTGGCTAGAATACAGCATTCATGAGAGGGAATGATAATAGAAAGGTACTTCAAAAAGTTCATGGAAAAATTAATATTATCTTTCCATTCTATTTTCCACGAACTTTTTGAAGTACTCTTAAAGTACTCTTCCATTCTGTTTAACTTTTATAATTGTCAAAGGGTTCAGATCCCTGTACTGGCCAGCCAACAAAATAAATATTATCATTATATAAGTGCTTTAGTGTAGAATTTGAAGAAATCATTTTATGCTCAAAATTTTACTTCCTATTCTAGTCTTTTTCCAGAAATTTATTTAAATTCCTGGAGACTCTTGGCCTTTACTAAAAAGCCTTTGGGAGAAGCTCCCTCAGTTTTGGCATTACTAGAAACAGCATGCTGATCAATGATTTCATTGCCACTGGGACTTGAAAACAAGGAAGACACTAAAATAGCTGCCAGAATAATCAAAGTTAGATATAAAATAAGTTAGGGAGGGCTGGCTGGTTAGTTCAGTTGGTTAGTGCTCAACCTTACAAAACCAAGGTCATGGGTTTGGATCCCAAACTGGCCAGCTGCCAAAAAATAGAATAGCTTGGGAAATAGGCAGTCTTGAAGGACAGATTGACAATGTGTCAAAACAAAGTGGACATACCTATATAAGCAATTCGTATAAGGATACAAAAGATCACAGTGGCTTCTTCTGGAGGATAGGATTGGAGATGGGGAAACACTTTATTTTATTCATTTCTGTGTTAGTCAAATCTTTTGGCTCAGCAATTCAGCTTTTAGGGGTCTATCCTACAGAAACAGTCACAGAGTTGCCCAAGACAGCTTTGAGCAACTTTGCTTTATTTATAAATAAAGTATAATTATTTCGGCGTTACTTTTAATACCAAAAATAATTAAAAACAACATCAAATGCTCATCATTCTTAACCAATATGTGTGTTTGTAAAGGCATAGAAAAAAGTCTGGAAAGCTAATCATCAAAACTTATATCTGAGAGACAGTTGAGAAGATTGAGTGGTGAAGAGAGGACCTTTACTTTTTATTCTATGTATTTTAGTACTGTTTGAGTTATTTTACAATGTGCATTAATTATTGTTACATAAAAAGTTCCTTTTTTAATAATAAAGTGTTCTTTTTTAATAGATGTCTTGTGAACCATTAATTTTTTGTCAAAGTCGTGTTTATCAAAGTCTGCCTCCCAGAATCACGTGAGTTCTGACTCCTGGACCCCACCCAGGCCAATGGAAGAAATCTCTGGATGTGGGGCTTGGGAATCTGAGTTTTACAAGCATCCTAGATGATTCTTATAATACTAAAATTTGAGAATTAGAGACCAAAAGAATGAGATAGCCAAATTGGTTCGGAGTTATGCTTGCTTAGATAGAGATACAAACTGAACAATAATGATGACTTACACTTTGGTATTGAGCACTATCATTTCCAAGTTTTTTAATATTCACTTTCCTCCAAAGTAATCAGGACAGATGTTACCCCCATTTTAGAGAATGAATGATTAAGGCACTTGAGATGATTTTTCTGAGGTGCTTTTCATTATGTGATGCCTAGTTTCCTGTCCCTGCTATATGCTATGGTTTGAATGTCTGTGTCCCCTCCAAAATTCATATGATGAAATCTAATTCCCAGTGTTATAAGGTTGGGAGGTGGAGCCTTTAGGAGGTAATTAAGTCACAAGGGCAGAGTCCTCATAAATGGGTTAATGCCATTATAAAAAGGGCTCACAAGTGGGTTTGCTTTGTCCTTCCACCTTCTGCCCTGTGAAGACACAGCTTTCCTCCCCTCTGGAGGATGCAGTGTTCAGGGTGCCATCTTAGAATCAGAATCACCAAACCTACCGGCACCTTGACATTGGACTTCCCAGCCTCCAGAACTGTGAGCCAAAAAATTTCTGTTTATAAATTACCCAGTCTCAGGTATTCTGTGATAGCAGCACAAACAGACTAAGACACCATGTGTCCTCACTATACTGTACTTTAAGGAAAGGACTTAGTTGCTTTCTCCCAAGGATCTTACCATGGTTTTGTACTGGAAGCCAGAGAAGCCCAAAGCACTCATTTTATGTAGGAATCAAGACCACAAAATATTTGAGAATTCTCCCAAGGGAATCTTTTTTTTTTGGTCTTTTTTACTGGAAGCCAGAGAAGCCCAAAGCACTCATTTTATGTAGGAATCAAGACCACAAAATATTTGAGAATTCTCCCAAGGGAATCTTTTTTTTTTGGTCTTTTTTACTGGAAGCCAGAGAAGCCCAAAGCACTCATTTTATGTAGGAATCAAGACCACAAAATATTTGAGAATTCTCCCAAGGGAATCTTTTTTTTTTGGTCTTTTTTACTGGAAGCCAGAGAAGCCCAAAGCACTCATTTTATGTAGGAATCAAGACCACAAAATATTTGAGAATTCTCCCAAGGGAATCTTTTTTTTTTGGTCTTTTTTACTGGAAGCCAGAGAAGCCCAAAGCACTCATTTTATGTAGGAATCAAGACCACAAAATATTTGAGAATTCTCCCAAGGGAATCTTTTTTTTTTGGTCTTTTCTGGAGGATGCAGTGTTCAGGGTGCCATCTTAGAATCAGAATCACCAAACCTGCCGGCACCTTGACATTGGACTTCCCAGCCTCCAGAACTGTGAGCCAAAAAATTTCTGTTTANGGGAGCGCCGCCACGCTTCCCAAGTGGCGCACTTATCCAGTGCGCCACCGGGCCGGCCCCCTCCCAAGGGAATCTTAAAGGAATCCACTGCATCTCTTTTGAGTCAGACTTAGATCCTTGGTTTTTCTCTTTAATTCCTGCATGACATTGGGCAAATTTTCTAACCTCTCTTAAGCCCCAGTGTCCTCATCAATAAAACTGGAATTAAGTTGTCTACTTCATAGAATTGTTGTAAGGATCACAGTAAATCTAGCAGTGTACTATAGCACCTAGCACAGGGCCCTCTACAGAATAAGCATGCAGTGGATGTTAGTGGATTCCTCAATCCCACTCCTACCTCCCCATCACGCCACCCACCCATACCTTCTAAAGTTTTTCACAGTATCACAAAACCTATATACACTGG
>NW_007727267.1:468914-470228 GCF_000696425.1 Galeopterus variegatus
CCCGGTCCGGTACGGGCGCAACACTGAGGGTTGCGGTCCGTTGCCGGACATGAAAAAAGACGAAAAGGAAAAAAAAAATAGCTACTTTAAGTCATATAGAAAATGCCCTTATTCTAAAGAGATGTACGTTAAAGTATTCAGGGGTGAAGTGTCATGATTTCTTCTATTTTCAAATGGTTCAAATAAAAATGTATAGAAAGAGAGGTAGGCAGATGGAGCAAATGCAGCAAAGTGTTAATTGTTGAATTTAGGTGGAGGATATGCGAGTGTTCATTGCATTGTTCAACTTTGTAAGGTTGACAATCTTCATACAAAAAAGTCAGGAAATGTATACACTTTGAGTTGAGAAAGGACTTCAGACATTATTTTTCCTGGATGCTAGACTATAGCATTTCAGAGTAATTTTAAAAGAATACCAACTGGTAAATATGATAGGACAGAACTAATGCAAGGCCCTTGGTTTTCCATCACCAAAATTCCTGTTCAAAGTCTCTGAAAACTCTTCAGACACCTGAATTTATTGTGCTTCTGGTTTCTACTTGCTGTAAGAATTAAAAGTGACAGGCTGCATTCCCTGTTAGAGCAAATACTAACAAGTTCATCTGATATTCATTGGTTTAGTACACAGGCCCATCCATTTATTGTTAAGCAGTTAAAACTGTCATATTCATTATCATCAACTATTCAGTGTCCAGATCAGGAAGCAGCCCATTAGTGATTTGGAAGTCAATTTGTCTAACTCAGCCTTCATATTCTTACCAGTCACCCTGGACATTAAACATGCTCACAAATATGGTGGGGAGAAGGAGGGACAATGAATCCAAGTGAAAAGACCCTGTAAACTCAATGAATGTTGGTGGCCTTAAAATAACTAAACACACATGCACTTATGTAAGAATTCTGAACCTTAGGGGATAAGAGGGAATGAAGGTTACCTATTCATCACCATTTCTGCCTCCACAATAATAAAGAATCCAAAACATTTCTCCTATACCCCTTTCTGTTCAGACTGGGTGTGCTCCAGATTCTTAACAGTTTTGTTTTCTAGCCTTAACAGGCTACAAATCCTATAGTACAGGATTAAAAATAGGCCAGAGAGGGCCGGCCATGGCTCACTCAGGAGAGTGCGGTGCTGATAACACCAAGGCCCCGGGTTCGGATCCCATATAGGGATGGCGGGTTAGCTCGCTGGCTGAGCGTGGTGCTGACAACACCCAAGTCAAGGGTTAAGATCCCCTTACCAGTCATCTTTTAAAAAAAAAAAAAATAGGCCAGAGAAATGCTTTCTTCCATTTTTTAAAAAAACATTTTTTT
>NW_007727267.1:471026-473244 GCF_000696425.1 Galeopterus variegatus
GAATGGAAAGAACAGTAAACCAGAAATTAACCTAATACCTTGTCTCACAGGAAAATGAGTTGTTTGACAAGATACAGTACTGAATATAATGTCTTGATGGTATGTCCACTAATGGATGATGCTGGCAGAGCCATCATAGACAGGAAAAGCAAATCAAATTCAGTGTCTATTACAGTAAAGAATATCTGCTGTCCCCAAAGAAGTCCAACTTGTCTTCCATGAGGTAGCTGATAGGTCCCCTCAAAGTACGGTACCATTTCAGAGACGGAGTTTGTCACTCTTGCTGCTGCTGGCAAATTGGGCCCTCAGCCAGATTAAACCTTAGTAAGGGGAAGAACATTGTGTTGATTCTATACATGGCTTCTGTCCCTGTCCCTATAGCCATTTTATTCCTGATCAAGTCTTGGGATGGCCCATGAGAAAGACACTGACATACACAAGGCACCTGATTATTATGTTCACCTGACTATAAAATGCTTCCTCTGAAGAAAATAGAAAATACCATGGCTTGGCTGACAAATTATCCCTAAGGAAAAGTGAGATATACCAGGCAACTCCTAAAAAGTAATTAGTGGGGTAAAGGAGAAACTTAACTGGGCTCAGTAAGCCCTGGTTTAACAAGAAAGTGTTAAAATTCAGACAATTTCAAGTTACATATTTACATATTTACATTTAACTAATCTGTGAGTTACTGCATCTCTTTTTGGGAAGAATGGAGTTTTTAAAAATTTCACCAGCTAAAAAAATTAAATGTGACTTTAATTTTTAAAAAAGCACCCTCAGAAGTGGGGACCTGCTGTGGGCTGAATTGTGCCCTCTTCCCTAAATTCATATGTTAAAGCCTTAATCCCCAATGTGACTATATCTGGAGACAGAGCCTTTAGGAGGTAATTAAGGTTAAATGAGGTCATGAGGGTGGGACTGTAAGCCAATTGAAGAGGAAGAGAGAGAGATTTGTCTCTCTCTCGGCCATAGGAGTACACGGCCAGAAGGTGGCTGTCTGCAAAACAGGAAAAGGGCCCTCACCAGGAACTGAATTGGCTGGCNGCGGTGCTGATAACACCAAGGCCCCGGGTTCGGATCCCATATAGGGATGGCGGGTTAGCTCGCTGGCTGAGCGTGGTGCTGACAACACCCAAGTCAAGGGTTAAGATCCCCTTACCAGTCATCTTTTAAAAAAAAAAAAAATAGGCCAGAGAAATGCTTTCTTCCATTTTTTAAAAAAACATTTTTTTTCATCCAAGGAAGCATATGCTTTTTATACTCTTGAATACAAAGTACCCAGAGTACTTTACTCACTATTTTACTGTGGAGAAATGACACTTGGAAAGTAAAGAAGTATCTATAAAGTTTGGCCTTTTAGTTATTTTATGTTTCTTAGAGTCAGTTTTTGAAATTTTAGTATAACTGGGATTTCTATGTTTCTAAGTGTCTACGAAAGGATAAAGTTTTACATATTTTCAATAGTTTTAAAAGTCTACTATGTATTTTTATCCTTAATAAAGATGGAAAGCACAGGCTAAGACATTAAGGTTTTTTGCTTTTAAGCAATATCAACTTAATGTTGTAACACTACACATCATGCTGATCAGAAAATATCACTGATTACTTAATGGAGAATTACATAATAAATGCAATTTTGTGATGAAAGCAAAACATAAGTATGTGGAAGAAAAATGATAAAAGGAGTCTTTGGAGGTGAAAAGATTTATGAACTGCTGCCTCCAAGATATAACACATCAAGATATTATCAGCCTTTAAAATCGCAGTATCAGTTATGATCTGGTATTATCAAGCTAGTCATCTAACAAGACTAGAGGAATACAACAGGTAGTTGTTGAGAAGGAGAGTGATCAGGAAGATGGGAGGTAGGATAAGCATTGTGTATTAATCTGGAGACTTGTGTTATAAGCAACAGAAACTCAGTTAAGCAGAAAAGGAATTTATTTTGTAGTTCAACAAATGGACAGGAAGCCAGGAAAGCAAGACCCAAATCTGGTCATGGGAGAAGCAGCACCACTTACTAGCCACTGGTTCAGAGCACACTATTCAAATCACTGGACAGCACCTCAGTCTTATCTTGGCTGGTGCCATAATTGAGTATTTAGTGTGCCATTCCACCATTCCATAGGTTTGGCTTATTCTGGATAATAAGATGAATGGAAAGAACAGTAAACCAGAAATTAACCTAATACCTTGTCTCACAGGAAAATGAGTT
>NW_007727267.1:474935-476047 GCF_000696425.1 Galeopterus variegatus
ATATCTGGAGACAGAGCCTTTAGGAGGTAATTAAGGTTAAATGAGGTCATGAGGGTGGGACCCTAAGCCAATTGAAGAGGAAGAGAAAGAGAGAGATTTGTCTCTCTCTCGGCCATAGGAGTACACGTCCAGAAGGTGGCTGTCTGCAAAACAGGAAAAGGGCCCTCACCAGGAACTGAATTGGCTGGCATCTTGATCTTGGACTTCTCAGCCTCTAGAACTGTGAAAAATAAATTTCTGTTAAGCCACAATAATAAGTCTGTGGTACTTTATTATGGCAGCCCAAGTTGAATAACATAGGGCCTTTTGGAAGCATTTATATAAGACATAAATATTTCTAAAATCTGGGCCCATTCTCAAAGGTCCATCCATATTCCTTCCCCCAACTACCTTAGGCCAATCCTGTAATCTTGCTCCTTCCAAGTCTCTAACCATCCAGTCAAATCATTAGCCACTTTCAAAGTATTTCTGTTTCCTTGAGGCACAATAACCCTGGGTGGAAGACTAGAAGGTAGAAATATCACAGTAGATATTTGTAATGTTATGAAGGTTTCTTCCTTAAAGGTACTCAATCTCCCTGCATTCAAAGAGACCTGTAAACTGATTGCTGGATGGCCAAGGATTTGCCAGGCCTGCATTGCAGGAGGGAGGGGGAGAGGAAGGTAGAGAAGAAGAGAAAGATGGAGGAAGGTGATCAGGAGGAGGAGAAGGAGGGAGGAAGGAAGGGACCTTTTAAACATATGGCAAAGCCCATAGTTGTATATCCCATGACCCATATAGGGAAATATGCCAAATCTTATGCAAATTGAGCATCAAAATAAATAAAGATGGTATTATGAGCTGAATTGTGTCTCCCCCAACATTCATATGTTGAAGTTCTAACCCCCAGTAACTGAACATGAATGTATTTGGAGATACAGCCTTTAAAGGGGTAATTAAGGTAAAATGAGGTTATATGGGTGGGACGTAATCCAATATGACTGGCTGGTGTCCTTATGAGGACCTTATAAGGAGGAGATTAGGACACCGACACACACAGAGGGATGACCAACTGAAGACACATGGAGAAGATAGCCCATCTACCAGCCAAAGAGGGAAGCCCTCAGAAAAAA
>NW_007727267.1:476663-480706 GCF_000696425.1 Galeopterus variegatus
CTGAAGACACATGGAGAAGATAGCCCATCTACCAGCCAAAGAGGGAAGCCCTCAGAAAAAAACAACTCTGCTGGCATCTTTATTTTGGACTTCTAACCTCCAGAACTGTGAGGAATTTCAGTTGAAGCTACACAGTCTGTGGTGCTTTTTATAGCAGCCCTAGCAAACTAACACATACGGTAACATAAGCCATTGAATAGTGTAAATTCATGAGTGATTACTGATATAAATACATGAATAATAAATGGAGGGAAAGGGAAAGCAATTCCTTTCAGTAGAACACGAGCTAATAAATGTAGAAGAAATAATGTAACTAGAAAATCACCATTTGATAACTATCACAGTAAAAACTGATCCAAGCCAAGAATATCAGTGTATGCTAAAAGTAGCAGATAAAAGTTTAATGAGAAACAGGCTATTTACTTAGTCTAATGGTCTCTCCCAATAAATTACAATGAGTACAATAGTGACTTTACAGTGGAGAAACCTGGCAGACACTACCTTAACTAACTAATCAAAGTTAACATCACCAGTATAGGACAAACCGACATCAGGTGCCCAAACTGCATCGGCTGAAAACAATCACAAGCCAACATCAGACAAACACAAATTGAGGAATGTTCTACAAAATCAATGTCCTGTTCTCTTAAAAAAGGTCAAAGTCATGAAAGACAAAGTAAGACTGGGGGAACTAATTCATGTTAAAGCAAACTATAGAGAGGCTCGACAACGAAATGCTGTGTGTAGTCCTGGATTGGACAATTGACAGAAGTTGAGTATGAGGATGGATTCAATAGTATCACATCAATGTTAAACTTCCTTGTGGAAATTGTACTGTGGTTATGTAAGAGAACAAGACTGTCATCGCACATTTAGTCTTCCAATCAATAGCCACTGACCACAGTCGCCTCCCCCCGTCCTGGGCTATTTAGTGATGACTCAGATGATACCTCCCAGCGCTTCGCCGTCGCCCCCTGACATCATCCCCATCCTTGCGTCAGGGGCTCTTTCCTCTCTGCCTTGGCCGTACCCTCCGCCTTCTGCGCACCTGGCCCCCGGGGTTTCCTCGTCCCCGCGCGCTGCTGCTTCTTTGCCCTGCAGCTCTCTTCCGCTCTGCGCTCCCTGGCTCCCTCCACCTGCGCCGGGCGCCAGGTGCGCGGCCGGCCACCCCTAGCTCGGCTGTGCGCTTGCGCCCTGCGCTCGCGGGAGCTCAGCTTAGAGTCGGAGAAACTTCAGCTGCTCCGGGGGCGGATCGCGAGGGATCCGGGTTCGGGGGGCGACGCCGCGCGGGGCTGGGACAGGTGGCTGCGCTCCCCGCGATGGGCTGCTCCAGCAGCGCCCTCAACAAGGCCGGCGACAGCAGCAGGGTCCGCAGCGGTGAGCAGGGCCCGGGATCGGGTGGGCTCGCTCCCGGGGAGGTCCGAAAGGTGCGTCCGTGCTCACCACCCCCAGGCAGGGGGCGGGCTCCTCCCGGAGGACGGGAGAGGACCCCTGAGCGCAGCGCGTCCTCCTCCCGAGATCCGGAGTGGCGCTGCTGTGACCGAGGGTGCGGCGGTCCGGGTGCTCTCCACCCGGCACGGCCGGGCGCACCCTGTCCGCAGACGTGATCGCGGCGGACTGGCGTTAAATGCCTGACGCGGTTAACCGTGGCTTTCCCTTAAACGGATGAGAAATTCCCGTCAAGACCTTCTCCCGTTCAGCCTCGGAGATGGCAATGGATGCGTGCAGTACACACGAAGAATCGCCATCAGATAGGTGCCCGCAGTTTTCGAAGAGGTCAGATACGCTTTCCCCTCTCTTTGGCTTAAGTAGTACTTCTTGAGAAATGTGTATGTGGTGAAAAAAAGTGGTCATCGCTGAATCTTATAAAGAAATCCAACAAGGATGTTTTGAGCATCTGCTATGTAATAGTAGCCCGGTGCTTGGCTAGATGCTGGAGATACAAGTGACCCTGCTTAGGCAAGTTGAAGGTGGAAGAGACAGACGATTAATACGTGAAATAAACTATTCACGTCGTTTATGGCAGTGATAAATACTACTGTGAAAAGAATAAAAGCAGATTAATGAACTAGAGAATGACGGGGTTTTATGGCTGGCTCACTTCTCAGATTTTAAATGGCTAACATTTTGAACACAGTTCTGGAGGTAAAGCAAATTCTTTCAAGCTAGGTTACAGTTTTCTTCATGCTAACTTTGGTGGGAATTTTATACTCTAGTTAATACCTTTTCACAAGTCTTAGTGCCTTGTGTTATTGAGATAACAGAAATGTCTTCTCTGATTTTGTGGTAGAGAAGACAGGATTGTCATGGGTGCTGTATCAGAGCTCAGCCACTGTGTCCTAGTCAGAAATACATTGTGTTGCTGTTATTTTCATGGTGTGTGATAATTTATTCCTAGCTTGAGTAAATAACATAAAGCAATAAAAAGTTAGGAAATGGGCAAAAAATTCAAACTATAAATTAAAAAATTCAAACTATAATATAAAAGTGATTCTAAACCCTTTGTCACTGACAACAATGTGAAGAGAGATGTAAAAGTCCGTTCCTAATGTACAGGGCTCATTAACCTTTCTTCTGAAAAGGTGAGAGCCTCTATACCCCCAATATGTTCTAAAGAGGCTGTTACCAGGAGCAATTTCTTTGATGTTTCATGTTTTATTTTATGAGATGAGGTGAGGTTTTGCATTCTGTTGCGTTTCAACATGAAAAACCGAAGAAAATCTGATGCTTCAGGAGGGTCCACCATATTATTCTGGCTTCTCTTACCCCCTGGGCATGCCTCAGATATCCTAGGAGTGGCATCCTGGTTTAAAAAGCAGAGCACTCCATCATCGTTATAGATTTTTAAACCAATAAAAATATCTATTTCAGGGAATGTAACTCTTTTTGGCAGGGGCAAAAGTATCTAATAGATGGAATGGGGTTTTTAGTCCTCTCAGAAAACAACGAATGACCTTGTTTTTGGTTTTTTTTTTTTCCCCTTTTCTGGTCTTTTTTCGTGACCGGTAACGGGATCGCAACCCTCAGTGTCCCGCCCGCACCGCGCTCAACCAGTGAGTGGACCGGTCTCTATATGGGATCCGAACCCTCGGCGGGAAGGCCGCCCCCGCTGCGCTCCCAAGCGCCGCACTCTACCGAGTGCGCCACCAGGCTGGCCCATGAATGACCTTGTTTTAAAAAATATTTTATCACCAGTATCAATAACCATCCACATGAACTTTCTCATTTTTTAAATTCTTGCTTTCATTGCTGTTCTAAGTTTTCACCAATGTTGTTCTGGAAGAAATGTGAAAACACCTGATGACAGTTTTAGCATACAGAAAATTAGTTACTTTGGGCATAAATTGCTCACCACACATATTGAATCAATCAACAGGTGTATTTTCCTTCTGATCCTCGATGAGACAATACCCTCTTGTAACTGAATACTATTGTATGTTCATTAGCATTTCAACTCCATGATCTTGGAGGCCTGATAAATAATTCATTCCTGTTTTTGCAGCTTAACACTTCTTTAAATCCTAAACGCCAGGCCTGTGTGTATGTGCTATTAGATAAAAACAGTCCAAGTTTATTACATGTCCTGTACATACATTTATTCACTGTACCCTCAGTGCCTAACAATGCTTGGCACAAAATAGGCCCTCAGTAATTATTTGTTTGGTGAATTACTTCATTTAATTCTTATAACAATGATATGGCTAAGTATTATGATTATCCTGATTTTACAGATAAGAATAAATAATTTACTGAACGTCACAGGGCTCCTAAGAGTTGAAGCTGGGCTTTGAAACCAGATGCTTAAACCCAGCTTTAAATCTAGCTTGTGTAACCAGATTTAAATCTGCTTTTGCCTCAAATAAGATATATAAGTATTAAATGAACATTGTATATTACATTTTAAATTAATATATAAATATAATTTATTCGTGTAATACATATTATATAATATTTGTATAACATTTATTATAATATATATATTATTTAGGGATTAGAATAGATACTCTTTTTTTTTTTTTTGTCTTTTTGTCTTTTTTCCGTGT
>NW_007727267.1:480840-481499 GCF_000696425.1 Galeopterus variegatus
CAAAAAGTTCATGGAAAAATAGAATTAAAAGATAATACAAATCTTTCCATGAACTTTTTAAAGTACTCTCATATATAGATAGTTGTAGAGAAATTTCCAGTACTTTCCGGCAGAGATATAGACAATGAAGATTATCATAAGAGATTCTTTTAACTTCACAATAGCAACCTTAGAACTCGATGGATTGAAGCTAAAATACATAAACTATCCTGTAGTCTGGATTTGTGTTGTCAGTTTTCTGTAAGAAATTTTCTGGTTTAAGAACTGTTCTACATGATGCAGTATTGGCTTTCAAGCAAAAGAATCATCAAATAATAGGTTGGACTAGATTATCTCTTAGATCTTTTACAGCTCTAAAATCCAATGACACTAAAATATGATGGTACTTATTTTTTAGTCTCAAATAGAAATCAGACAGCAGCTACTGGTAGGTAGCCATTAGGTTGCATAGGAAAAATCTGATATCTATCCTACAGATTACGTGGGGGCATTTGCTCTGACTCACCAGACCCTGAATCCCATGGAGCTTCTCTCTGTCACCTCCAGTGATGAGTGACCAGAGTGTGTGTTGGGGAGAAAAGAGGTGGAGACTGGCCTCTGGTTGTAAATAATTATCCAGTGCTACTCAAAGTGTAGAACAGTGCCTGATATGTGGAAGT
>NW_007727267.1:483084-484572 GCF_000696425.1 Galeopterus variegatus
AAAAAAAATGCTAGAAGTCTCTGGATTCAGCCTTGTATGCTTTGTGTCTCTTCTACAGCCTGGGACATGGAGAGTCTTGTTGGTAGCCCTGGTTATTGCATACAGCTAATTAAAATGGAGTATAACAACTGCATACATGTTTCAAAAATATTTGAAAAAGGCAAGCAGTGAAAAGTATGCCTCCCACCCCATCCCCACCATCTACTTAGTTCTAATCACACCCATGGGTGAAAATTTATTAGTTTTTTGTTTTTGTATATTCTACCTAAGTTTCTTTATGCATTGCAAATATGACTTCCCTCTCTCATCTTTATTTATAAAATGTGGTGTACTATACCCACTGTTCTTCTCCTTGTTTTTTTCACCTAACAATATGGGGATTTTTCCATATTGATACATAGAGAACTTCTTTCTCATTTTTTACATCTACATAATAATCTATTGTGTGATTTAATTAACCAGCCCCCTACTGAGGGACATTTGATTTTTTTCCAGTCTTTTCCTGTTGCAAACAAGGCTGCAATGAATTCCTTTGTGCATACATCATTTTGAATGTGTGTAATTATCTCTGTGGAACAATTTCCCAGAAGTGGCATTACTAGGCCAAAGGATATATGCATTTATAATTTTGATAGATAACTGCCTAAATGCCTTCTATAAGAGTTGTACCAGTTTATATTCTTATCAGCAATAAAATAAATCTTTTTCTAAAATCGAAGACTTTCAGACATTTGTGCAGCTGCATCAAAACATGGACATGGAGCAGAAGTCAGGAGACAAGGTAGGGAGCACCCACGTGGTTCCAGGTACATTAGTTCATGGTCTCATTTAATCCCCACAGTTGCCTTATAAAACAAACATTGGTATCACCAAATACAGCTAGAAAACTGAAGCTCAGTGAGGATAAGTAGCTTGCCCAGGGTCTCATAGCTAGTAAATGGTGGAGCTGGGACTAAGTCCAGTGTATGTGCCCCAAATCCCGTGCTCTTTTCACAACCTCCATTGACATGTGGGGGCTTGTCATGATTCTGCCAGAAACTTGTAGTGTGGCCATACACAGAAAAATGTAATCAATGACTGTTGAGTGGGTGGATGGGTGAATGGATGAGTTGACTGAAATGGAGATTCAGGGAGATAAGAGTACTCAGAAAAGCAGGAGAAGAATCAGGACCCTAGGGAATAGCAGAAACTGAAAGGTAACATTGGCTGAGATGGGCTTGGGAAGAGAGCATTGGGTTGTGCAGAGGGTCTCCTAGTCATGCAGGAAAAGGTCAACACAGTAAAACAAAGCTTGATGGTGTCTTGTTAAGTCATGTATTTTATCTATAAGGCTTCCACACACCCCAGCTCATGTGTACAGTTTCACTTCCATGTTAATGTTTTACAACACCAAGTTTGAAAAGAAAAAAAAACCAAACACTTGTGGGAGTTACTGAAAGTCATCAAACTGATAAAAAGCATCAGACTTGACCAGGTTTCAAATCCTGA
>NW_007727267.1:484769-489362 GCF_000696425.1 Galeopterus variegatus
AGCAGGAGAAGAATCAGGACCCTAGGGAATAGCAGAAACTGAAAGGTAACATTGGCTGAGATGGGCTTGGGAAGAGAGCATTGGGTTGTGCAGAGGGTCTCCTAGTCATGCAGGAAAAGGTCAACACAGTAAAACAAAGCTTGATGGTGTCTTGTTAAGTCATGTATTTTATCTATAAGGCTTCCACACACCCCAGCTCATGTGTACAGTTTCACTTCCATGTTAATGTTTTACAACACCAAGTTTGAAAAGAAAAAAAAACCAAACACTTGTGGGAGTTACTGAAAGTCATCAAACTGATAAAAAGCATCAGACTTGACCAGGTTTCAAATCCTGATGTGCATAAGTGTAGGTAGTACCAGGTCATGACTTTATTATTATTATTTATTTTTTTGGCAGCTTGCTGGTACAGGGATATGAACCCTTGACCTTGGTAGACACCAAGTTTGAAAAGAAAAAAAAACCAAACACTTGTGGGAGTTACTGAAAGTCATCAAACTGATAAAAAGCATCAGACTTGACCAGGTTTCAAATCCTGACGTGCATAAGTGTAGGTAGTACCAGGTCATGACTTTATTATTATTATTTACTTTTTTGGCAGCTTGCTGGTACAGGGATATGAACCCTTGACCTTGGTAATGGGTGACACTGTGCTCTAACCAACTGAGCTAACTGGCCAGCTTTATCATTATTTTTTAACTGACACATAATAATTGTACATATTTATGGGGTACAGAGTGATATTTATTTATTTATTTTTGTTTTATTTTTGGCAGCTGGCTGGTAAGGGGATTCGAATCCTTGACCTTGCTGTTACAAGGTGGCTGTCTAACCAGCTGCGCTAACTGGCCAGCCCCAGAGTGATATTTAGATACATGTATACAATATATAATGATCAAGTCAGGGTATTAGCATATCCATCACTTCAAACAGTTTTTATTTCTTTGTGTTGGGAACATTTGAAATCCTCTCTCCTAGCTTTTTGAAAATATGCAATAAATTATAGTTAATTATAGTTACCTAACAGTGTTATAGAACACTAGAACTTATTCTTCCTATCTTTTTTTTTTTTTTTTGGCAGCTGGCTGGTACAGGCATCCGAACACATGACCTTTGGCATTATAAGGCTACATCTTAACTACCTGAGCTAACTAGCCAGGCCTTTTTTCCCTTACTCTTTCCATCTAGCTGTAAGTTTGTATCTATTAACCAACCTCTCCTTATCCCTACTTTTTTTTTTTTGGTGGCAGGCCAGTTTCAGTACAGGGATCAAACACTGGACCTTGGTGTTATCAGCACCATGCTCTAACCAACTGAGTTAACCTAGCAGTGCTCTACCCGCCTTCTACGTCATGATTTTTTTTTTCATACTTTTTTTTTTTTTTAGTAAAACACCAAAATATAGCTCTCCAAGTGAGTGTTAATGTCTTGAAAGTACCATAAAGACCTCAGAAGCTTCTTTTCCTGTCTCAGGGCTGTTACTGTTGTTCATGTTCCCTGAGCCCCTCCTTTGGGAGGTGACTTCAGGCTCTGGAGCTTATTCTTTTGTATATATTCAAGGGTATCTGAGTTTTGCTCTTTAAGGATGAAGATTGAAAAAAAAAAATCCACATTGTTTTTAACAGCTAAAACCCATGAGAATTAAGTTTTGTGAAAGTGGGTTAAAGGAGCCAATGCTGGTGTGCATTACCTGATGCTGCCTATGTTCTATGTCTCGGTTTCCCAGCCTGTGAGAATGGGTTACAAAGTGCCAACCTCTCTCCCAGCCCTTAGGGCAGCCAGGCAGGGTCTAGACAGCCCGACCCCTCCAGGACTGCAATTACATGGAATATAGCTTAAGTTCACCCCTCTTCAAAATAAGTGCCCGGTTAACATCCACTGACTGATAGAATGCAAACTTGGGATTAGCATTTGTGCTATCCTACACAGGGCAGGTGTTTTACATACTTTGATTTGGGAAAAAAGCAAAAACATTTCCAATAACACCACTGGTACCTCCACAAATGTTTGTTGGATGGATGGATAAATGATAGATTGGAATTGAGGAGAAAGCAAAGTAAGAAAAGGACAAGGAAGACAAGTAGACTCCTGCCTTGGATCTGAGTCATGCTGCATTCCTGGTTCCTAAGCTAGCAAGCTACAAGAACCTAGAAATGGTGGCAGCAAGGAAAAATACCAGGATCCCCCTTCCTCGCTGATGCTCAAGAAAACCCAGCAGACAGTGAGTTCTTTGGGATGTCTGATATGGTATAACCATAAGAGATATTGACCTCAAGTTTTTCACCTTGTTGGGGAGAAACCTTTCATTTCTGATTAGGGCAATGAACTGAGTTGAAAAGCTTCCATCATAATGTGAATTTCAGGTATGTTAGCTCTAGTTCTAATCCCTTCTGTAATGTTGCCTAGTATTTAGTTTCTTTGTGTGCCTATCACAACGGTGCTTACAACAAGGGTTCTGTTAATTCAGCTGTCACAACACATTTGTGCATGGATCAATTTACAACAGCATCAAGAGATAATGAGCAACAAAGGATTAGATCCAGAGCAGTGTATGATTTGATGAAATGCAGGGTTCAGAAAACAGACACATCTTTAAACAACTTCAGATGTGAAAACAATGCATCTGGTCAGCAATATTTATTACATAATAATATAGATTAGGCATAGAATGTCTTCTGTTTGTGGACCAAAAAAACCTCACTGCTTTTCAAGTTAAAGAGCTAGATGAAATGAAGTTGTACCTTCTGCCTTGAGGAGGGGTATTAGTTAGTCTGTTTTGTGTTGCTATAACAGAATACCTGAAACTGGGTGATTTTATAAAGAACAATGAAATTTGTCGCTTACAGTGTCTGAGGCTGAGAAGTCCAAAGTCCACCTGGTGGTAGCGACAGCAACCCAGGGGTCTCACATTGCAAGAAGGTGAAAACAGAGAGAGCTGAAAGACAGACTCTCCTCTTCTTTTAAAGTTCTCAGAACCGCACCCTTGACCACCATTTTTAATCCATTCACTACAGCACGGTCCTACAATCCAATCACCTCTTCAAGCTCTGCCTTTCAATTACCCTAATAGGATTTCCCACCCTGTTAACAGTCACAGGGGGGCTAGGTTTCTAATATGTAAAACTCGTGGGACACAATTCAAGTTTCAATGAGTTTTGGGGGAACATAATTCAGTCCACTACAGGAGGTATGTTGGGGATTCCCAAAATCATGTGGACAGCATATGGAGGTGCTTGGGTAAAAGGTAATGTGTATGGATCAAGTTGTACTTAATAAGAGAAGTAGGTATTATTTGAATTTCCCTGCAGACAGTAAAGTTGACAATAGCAGGGAACAGCTCTTCTTTGTTACCTGCTCTAACCCCTGTGCCCAGCCCAGAGCTGGCCTATAGTAGGCACTTGATGAATACTTAATGAATAAATGAAATCAAAGCCAACAAACAGAATGAAACATTTCTTTATATAAAAGCTATCAGTTGCCTTTATTAATGCCAGTCAAGTCTAGACAAATCATTGCTAACATTATGAATACTATTCTATTATCTGTCAATAATCATGATTTAAAACTTACCATGACAACAATACAATTTGTAGATCAACAATGACTACTTCTTAGTGTTTATACACTGTTCATCCAAGCCCTTTTATGTTACAGTTCATTCTTTCTGTTGTTAATTTAGCTATAATCTATTGTCAGCCCACTCCTAGCCCTGGAGGGACCTTGTAAAATTAGAAAAAGGAGCCCTCCCTGCAGCCAACACTTGCAGCTTTGCAGGGCACTCAGACTAGAGTTCGGCTCACCCTCACCCCTTCAATGGGGCACCCCTGTGCAGTAGCTTTGAGCTGTGTCCCTGTTTACCAACTAGCTTGTCATGTCTGATGCCATGTTGAGCAAATTATACACATTATCACCTTAGTCAATTCTCCTAACAAGCCTGAAAGGCAAACAATGTCCCCATTTTACAGATAAGGAAATTAAATTTTACAGATAAGGAAATTAAAGTCCAGAGAGGTTAGAACTCTAGAACTTGTCTAGATTGCACAGTTAAGTAAATGGTGGAGTCACGATTCATACCCAGCCGTGGAACAGTCTGGAATGCCCTGCTTCAGTGGAAGGGAAGAGAGGGAGATCAAACAAATAAAAAAATTGTACTTCCCTCAGCAGCTCGGGGGTAAAAATCATTCTGAAGGATATGTAATCTGGAGCCAGAAAAGAAGTTTTAGTGGTAATTGTAGATTCTGTTGTGTACTCCAAGAGATGGTTTGAAATGACCATTTGTTTTCCAACTTTTTCATTTATTTCCTATGATCTTTCTTCTTTTCCAAATAGGCTCACAGAAAATTACCAGTATTAGGGCCGGCCCGGTGGCGCACTGGATAGTGCGCCGCTTGGGAAGTGCGGCGGCGCTCCCGCCCGAGGGTTCGGATCCCACATACAGACCGGTTCCCGCTCACTGGCTGAGCGAGGCGCAGGAGCAACACCGAGGGTTGCAATCCCATTGCCGGTCCCTGGTCCAGTACGGGGGCCACACTGAGGGTTGCGATCCGTTGCCGGACACGGAAAAAGACAAAAGACAAAAAAAAAAAAAAAAAA
>NW_007727267.1:490362-497548 GCF_000696425.1 Galeopterus variegatus
AAAAAAAAAAAAAAAAAAAAAAAAAAAAAAAAAAAAAAAAAGAAAATTACCAGTATTAGAATGAATGAAGTCACCATACTTTTGTGTTTGGCCATGTAATTTTGTCCTTGCTCAGGCCATTAAGGAAGGTATAATAATGGTAAGGCTAAGACTGATTGGCACTTAATGGGGTGCTTGTCGCTATACTAGCTCATCTGATCCTCATGATAGCTCCCTCGTTAGTACTAATATTAGTCCTACTTTACAGGTGATGAAACCGTGGCATGAAGAGGCTTAATCTGGCTAGTAAGTGCAGAAACCAGTATTCAAACCCACTAGTTACAGGTGTCATTTTCAAGGTGGTAAGATCTCTGTGCTCCCTTTAAGAGCAGATTGTGCCCTTTTAACACATAGGAGAAGGAACTCCTATTCGTTAGGAGCTATTACCTCCAAAATACAGTCATTTCAAAATTTAGAGTGCAGTTAATCAATATAAATTACAAAATGAATGTGTCACTACACTTTTAGAATTAAAAAAATATTTATCATCATTTTAAAGATATTTTATCTCCCTTGGGCTACCTCAGAAAAATATTCAAGACAGTGACATCCTTTTTAATATTTCCCAGCTTGGTTGACTGTATTCAGGTTGTGTTTTATAAAATTATAGTTGAGGACACTTGCCTACTTCCAGTGTACCAGTAAGATTGCGAAAAGTACATAATAATGACAATTGACACTGTGATATGGCTTAAATGTCCTAGCTGTGGCAAAAATTGACAGATCACTTGGTCACTTATGGCACCATTAGTGGAGAAATAAATTTTCAGAAAGCTTTTTGTTTGGGGGCAAAACTTGACTTAGACAGATAGCTTAGTATATTTTTCAAAATACAACATTGTGTGGCTATGTTATGGGTATGTCAACACATTTTCCCCACATAACTTTCTCCTCTAGAAGAATGATGCCTTTAGAATGCAGGCACAGCTGGCTCAGTGGATGAAAATGGTTTGTCTCATTTAACTGACAGTACTGATCACTGTAATAAGGATTTTATCAGAAAATATAATTTGGCAGACATCTGTAATTAGTACATTAACACATTTCCTTGTTAATTCCCTAAGGCAATTATCACCAGAACATCCTTTGTGTAGTATCTAAATGAGTATCTAAATGTCATGAGGAATTTCCTTATAGACTTGAGAAATCATGTTTATTAAGTTGCCTTACTTGCTGTTAATTTAAAGTCTTCATACATGATGAGGCAGGAGGGGGAGGTGAAGGACAGCCCTCTCCCAATTCTCTCACATGAACCCCAGCCTACAGCCTGTGCCCTGCATCTCATAAAATCCTTCCTTAGCTCTGCTTCTTGGCCTCTAATCCCTCTCCACAGCAGGATTCACACCCAGACCCTGAGGCAGAATGGGGATAAGGATGTTGTAACACACACCCCACACCAACCTTCTCCTCATTTCCCCCTCCTTACAGAAGCCCCCATGCAAAAACTACCCCTTTCTCAAGACACAAAACAATTGTGTTAATAAGACAGCTCAGCTCCAGCCCATTACATATATAAGGGTACTTTTAAAAGTTCATGGAAAAATGGAATTAAAAGATAATATGAATCTTTTCATGAACTTTTTGAAGATCCCTCTATTTCCAGCCAAGATCAGTATGTTTAACTGTCTCCCAGACTTTACTACCAGGATGCACAATCTACATCTCTATGCCCCAAAGCAAACAATTCATGTCTTTCTCTAGCCCAAATCCGTCCACCCATGTTTTCCATCTCCAGCATCCAAGCTCTGAATCAGTGTTTCCCTACACCCTCCCTCTCTCTCCTGTCACCCCCTAAATCAGTCATTACATCTGGCCATTTCCAGCTCTCATATCTGTGTCCTATTTTTTCTCATAATTCACTGTCACATTGACTTCTGTGCTGCCTGCCTCTAATTCAATCTCCAGAGTGAGGTTTTTAAAATCCAAATCTAATTGATTCATCTACCTGCTTACAATGGTTTTTTCTTTTCTTTTATTTTATATTTTTAAAAGTAACAGTTTTTGGAAGTATAATTGACATATGGTACACTACTCATATTTACAGTGCACATTTCAGTAAGTTTTGGCATATGTGTGCACCTCTGGAAGCATCAACACAATCAAGAGAGTAAACATTTCTATTACCCCCAAAAGTTTCCCTATGCCCCTTTTTAAATCCCCACTCTGTCTCATCCCAATCCCAATCCCATCCGCGGACAACCACTTTTCTACTTTCTGTGACTGTAGACAATTTCTAAGACTACTTCTTTCTGTATAGGCACTAGAGTTTATATAAATGGAATCTTACAGTATATGATTTGTGTCATTTCTGGTTTTTGGCTATTCCAAATAAAGCTGCTATGAACATTTGTGTATAAATCTTTGTATGAACATATGCTTTCTTTTCTTTTGGGAAAATACCTAGGGGTAAAATGGCTGAGCTACATGGTGCATGTATATTTATTTAACTTTTTAAGAAAGCCCTGCCCACAGCTCTTGTCCTTCATGCTTCAGGATAAACTCTAAACTCATTAGCACCACCTACAGGGCCCTCCATGATCTGCTCCTGTCCTAGCCTCTGACATCGTCCTCCAGCTCCCCCGTGCATTCTCCTTCTGGAACTCGCAGAAAGATTCCATGACACTCAACCCCTGTGTGATGATCTCTTGCCACTCTGTGTATGCAGCTATGACAGCACTTATCATTTGGCATTGTGTTTGTCAGTTTACAGCTTCTTATGGCTTCACATGACTCTCTGATACCAGGGAGGAGAGTCTGTGGTTTCTCATCTTTGTACATAATTGCTTTTATATACATTCTATGTATTCATTTGGAAAGTTTTCTTTTTTTCTTTATAAATAATTATTAAAGCATCTTTAGAGGTATCGCTGAAGGTGGCAGATTGAAGACGTGGCATTTTGTGCTTTCCTGAAACTCACTAAAATGAGGCTAAAGAGATTTTTTAAAAATTGTTTAAACCCACAATGATGGGAGGAACAAAAGAAAAGACAATAATAGAACAATATTGGAATTTAGAAAGCAGGCAGACATATGATAACTCATTAGCATACCAAAGAAAGCTCAGTTTGATGTCAGCAGTAGAGAAAACTGAGATCCACCCTGGAAACCACAGGATCCTGAAAAGGCTCAGGGGTTGGTGGTACTAGGTACGTCATTAAGTACCTCACCTACTTAATTTAGATGGAACTGATAGGCTATTTGATATGAATAATTGTATTAAAAAGAGATAATCAACAGTGAGTTGAACTAGTGATAATACGTAAACTAAGGAAATGAAAAACCATGACAATTACTAACTCAGGGAAAAATAAAAAATTGTTTATACAAAGTGATAGCTTAGCATATGGCTCAGTTCTTCATAGCAGACATAGTCGTTTTATGTATGTATAACTGAATATTGATATAATCCAAATTACAACATAATTACTGTTTTAAATAATTACCTAATTACTAATACACAATTACTGAATTGAAAGGAAATGTGAGTGTGTAATGGGAGAGAGTAAAGGGTGGTGGAGGTGGTTAGAAAAAGAGCTAAGTCTTATCTTTCATAGCAGGAGTTATCTCAAATGCCTCAAACCAAAAGTCCTGAAGTACAATTCATTTAGAGATATGGAAAAAATGTCTGCAAAACAACTGAAAGCATTAAAATATTTGCCCGTAGAGAAGGGGAAATGGGACAGAAGACCTGAGTATTACTTGACTTAACTTACATTGGATAAGCAGATAACTCCTTAAACTACCTGCATATATAACTGGGGTGGAAGGTAACTTAGGGAAAAAATGAAAGAGAAAAAAAAAATCTTTGCAGGAGAAAAAGAAGAGGGAAAATATCACTTAGAGGCCTATTTTAACATTTTGACTTATTTTCTTTCAGTCTTTTCTCCCCTCCATTTGTGATTTGTTTTTCCTCTTTCTTCCTCTCTCCCTTCCTTTCTTTCAATACTGTAAACATACTGTACATAAAATCGATAGCTAATTATTGAGCACTTAATTGCACAGCAGACCTTGAACTAATAAACCCTTCATATGCATTATTTCATTTGATTAATCCAAACATGAGTGCTGATTTTTTTACTTACATCATAATTATTTTCTTATTTTACTATATAGTATTCATAATCTTTTTTTTTCATGGTACAATAATATTCCATCCAGTGGTATATTTATCTGATCCCCAACTTATTAGACTTTTAAGTAGTTTTCTAGCTTTTGCTACTATAAAGAATACTGGGATGATATATTTTTCCCTAGAACATTTTCCTAAGGTTTATGCTTTTAGGATAAATTTCCAGAAGTAGAATTACTGGGTCAAAGAGTATAAACATGTTGCCAAGTTGCTTATCTCAAACTGTATAGAGCACTTTCACACCTATTGTTTAATGTGACAGGATGCCTCTGGCAACTCTGAGATAGTTGGGAGAGAGAGATTCACTTCACATTTTGTCTCAAGACCATGGGAGCCAAGTTCTGAAGGTCACATAGATGGAGGAAGAGCCAGAAGTATAATGCATGTTTCCCAACTCTCTCAATTTCTCTTGTCACTGTACCCCCAAAATGACATGAAACTCAGGCTGAACTGTCCCTGCCACTTCTCTTCTCAGACATCTTAGCCTCTACCTACTAGGGCTTCTCTGTCATGGGGCCTTTTCCTCTCACTAGGGGCCATTCTGCATTAGAAGGAAAGTGAGACCTCTCTAGCAGCTTAAGGACCACACATCGGGAAACCTACTGAGTCTAAGGAGGAGAAAGGGTGAGACAGGGAAAAAAACACTGGGAGACAAAGTGCAAAATGCTCAATTAGAATATGGGACAGGAGTCACAAGAAGGTACACAAGGAGCAAACTGGACAAAACCATGGTTTTAGAGGACCTAAAAGTTCAACATGAGGTGTTTGAGCTGAAGACAGTAAAGGGATTTGAGTTGGCGAGCATAAGGGTCATGGTGTGGCCTTACTCTACTCAGATCACCCTGGGACTGTCTTGAACTGTTAAATCTACTTTTTTGATATCAATTCACTTTGTCAAGATAAGACTAAACAATATTTTGTGTTTTTTCTTTTCTCTTTATTTTTCAAATGAATGACCAAAAAGTAACTTCAAATGAGTATTTCTCAACCACTGAAGAAAACAAGTCCTGTTTTGCCCAACCCAAACCATGTACAATGGGAAAAGAGTCTACTCTTTCTGGCAACATACAGAGGGAAGGCCTTCCTCCATTAGAAAAGCTCAAGGTTTCAGCAGTGTGTACAGCCAATGGTGTTAAATCCCTCCAGGAGCAGCCCCTGGCAAAAGATGTAGCCCCTGCAAAGGATGCCACAGACCAATCAGGATCCACAGAGAAGACTCAGCCTGTAGAGGGACTGGAAGAATCTGGGCCATGTCAGCCAGGTGGCAAAGATGATACCACAGGAACAGAAGAAAAGGAGAAAGATGTGGAAGTAGTGACAGAGGCTCAGCCTTTGAAAGGAAATGCTGAGACTGAACCTTTGGGAACAGAAGCCAAGGGTCAGCCTTTGAGGACAGTGGATGGTAATGAGAGTCCAAAAATTGCCGTAGAGATGAAAACTATAGGAATAGCTGAGAACATTCCACCTCTGGAAACACTTAGACAGCTACAACCTCAAGAGACAGTGGGAAAGGATGAACAGGACCAACTTCTAGAAACAACTCCCAAGGAGAATGAATCTCCAGAAATATTGGAAGGAAGTCAGTTTGTGGAGGCAGTTGACGAACAGCAACTTCAAGAAACATTGGGAAAAGATGAGCCGTCCCAGATTCTAGAAACAATTCCCAAAGAGAATGAATCTCCAGAAATATTGGAAGGAAGTCAGTTTGTGGAGGCAGTTGACGAACAGCAACTTCAAGAAACATTGGGAAAAGATGAGCCGTCCCAGATTCTAGAAACAATTCCCAAAGAGAATGAATCTCCAGAAATATTGGAAGGAAGTCAGTTTGTGGAGGCAGTTGACGAACAGCAACTTCAAGAAACATTGGGAAAAGATGAGCAGTCCCAGCTTCTAGAAACAGTTCCCAAAGAGAATGAATCTCCAGAAATATTGGAAGGAAGTCAGTTTGTGGAGGTAGCTGACAAACAGCAACTTCAAGAAACATTGGGAAAAGATGAGCAGTCCCAGATTCTAGAAACAGTTCCCAAAGAGAATGAATCTCCAGAAATATTGGAAGGAAGTCAGTTTGTGGAGGCAGTTGACGAACAGCAACTTCAAGAAACATTGGGAAAAGATGAGCAGTCCCAGCTTCTAGAAACAGTTCCCAAAGAGAATGAATCTCCAGAAATATTGGAAGGAAGTCAGTTTGTGGAGGCAGTTGACGAACAGCAACTTCAAGAAACATTGGGAAAAGATGAGCCGTCCCAGATTCTAGAAACAATTCCCAAAGAGAATGAATCTCCAGAAATATTGGAAGGAAGTCAGTTTGTGGAAACAGCTGACGAACAGCAACTTCAAGAAACATTGGGAAAAGATGAGCTGTCCCAGATTCTAGAAACAATTCCCAAAGAGAATGAAACACCAGAAGTATTGGATAGAAGTCAGCTTGTGGAAATACCTGTAATGAACGATTTTCTCCATAAAACTCCTGACGGTCCAGGAAACATGGAACAGACTCAACCTGAAGGAATTGTTGGAAGCATGGAACACCCATCAGGAATTGTAAAGACAAGGGCAAATATGGACATGGTCAGGAAAATTCACACTAATGAACAGGACCAACACATTGAAGGTAAAGGCTATGCAGTCAGAGATTCAGGATGTTTAGATATGCACCATAGGACATCACCTCTGGGGTAGGGGTGATTAACATGCAGTCACTGATGTCTGTCTTTCAGGTGGTCAAAGTTCATTTGATCAGAACCAAAAGGCTTTCATAGCTGGGAAACAGGTATTTCATCAATGCTCAGCTCAACTTTCCAGCAGAACTTTTCTTTTCTTTTTTTTTTTTTTTTAAAAAGATGACCGGTAAGGGGATCTTAACCCTTGACTTGGTGCTGTCGGCACCACGGTCACCCAGTGAGCAAACCGGCCATCCCTATATGGGATCTGAACCCATGGCCTTGGTGTTTTCAGCACCGCACTCTACCGAGTGAGCCATGGGCCGGCCCTCCAGCAGAACTTTTCTAAAGCATAGTG